>NC_136067.1:107176795-107386795 GCF_964261635.1 Lissotriton helveticus
CTGTGGGTGTGGCTCTGTGTGTGTGGCTCTGTGTGTGTGTGGCTCTGTGTGTGTGTGGCTCTCTGTGTGTGTGTGTGGCTCTGTGTGTGTGTGGCTCTCTGTGTGTGTGTGTGTGGCTCTGTGTGTGTGGCTCTGTGTGTGTGGCTCTGTGTGTGTGGCTCTGTGTGTGTGGCTCTGTGTGTGTGGCTCTGTGTGTGTGGCTCTGTGTGTGTGTGGCTCTGTGTGTGTGTGGCTCTGTGTGTGTGTGGCTCTGTGTGTGTGTGGCTCTGTGTGTGTGTGTGTGGCTCTGTGTGTGTGGTGTGTGTGGCTCTGTGTGTGTGTGTGTGGCTCTGTGTGTGTGTGTGTGGCTCTGTGTGTGTGTGTGTGGCTCTGTGTGTGTGTGTGTGGCTCTGTGTGTGTGTGTGTGGCTCTGTGTGTGTGTGTGTGGCTCTGTGGCTCTCTGTGTGTGTGTGTGTCTCTGTGTGTGTGTGGCTCTCTGTGTGTGTGTGTGTGGTGTGGCTTGCTTTAATTGTGTGTGTGGCTCTTCGTTGTGTGTGTGTGTGTGGCTCTGTGTGTGTGTGTGTGTGTGTGTGGCTCTCTTTGTGTGTGTGTGTGTGTGGCTCTCTTGTGTGTGTGTGGTGTGTGTGTGTGTGTGGTCTCTGTGTGTGTGTGTGTGTGTGTGTGTGTGTGGCTCTCTGTGTGTGTGTGTGTGTGGCTCTGTGTGTGTGTGTGTGGCTCTGTGTGTGTGTGTGTGGCTCTGTGTGTGTGTGTGTGGCTCTGTGTGTGTGTGTGTGGCTCTGTGTGTGTGGCTCTGTGTGTGTGTGTGTGGCTCTGTGTGTGTGGCTCTGTGTGTGTGTGTGTGGCTCTGTGTGTGTGTGTGGCTCTGTGTGTGTGTGTGTGGCTCTCTGGTGTGCTCTGGTGTGTGTGTGGCTCTGTGTGTGTGTGTGTGGCTCTGGTGTGTGTGTGTGGCTCTGTGTGTGTGTGGCCTCGTGTGTGTGTGTGTGTGGCTCTGTGTGTGTGTGTGTGGCTCTGGGTGTGTGTGGCTCGTGTGTGTGTGTGTGGCTCTGGGTGTGTGTGGCTCTGGGTGTGTGTGGCTCTGGGTGTGTGTGGCTCTGGGTGTGTGTGGCTCTGGGTGTGTGTGGCTCTGGGTGTGTGTGGCTCTGGGTGTGTGTGGCTCTGGTGTGTGGCTCTGGTGTGTGGGTGTGGCTCTGGGTGTGGGTGTGGCTCTGGGTGTGGGTGTGTGGCTCTGTGGGTGTGGCTCTGTGGTGTGTGGCTCTGTGTGTGGCTCTGTGGTGTGGTGGTGGCTCTTGTGTGTGTGTGTGGCTGTGTGTGTGTGTGGCTCTCTGTGTGTGTGTGTGTGGCTCTCTGTGTGTGTGTGTGGCTCTCTGTGTGTGTGTGTGGCTCTGTGTGTGTGTGTGTGGCTCTGTGTGTGTGTGGCTCTCTGTGTGTGTGTGTGGCTCTGTGTGTGTGGCTCTGTGTGTGTGGCTCTGGTGTGTGTGGCTCTGTGTGTGTGGCTCTGTGTGTGTGGCTCTGTGTGTGTGGCTCTGTGTGTGTGGCTCTGTGTGTGTGGCTCTGTGTGTGTGGCTCTGTGTGTGTGGCTCTGTGTGTGTGTGTGTGGCTCTGTGTGTGTGTGTGTGGCTCTGTGTGTGTGTGTGTGGCTCTGTGTGTGTGTGTGTGGCTCTGTGTGTGTGTGTGTGGCTCTGTGTGTGTGTCTCTGTGTGTGTGTCTCTGTGTGTGTGGCTCTGTGTGTGTGTGTGTGTGTGTGTGTGTGTGTGGCTCTCTTTGTGTGTGTGTGTGTGTGTGGCTCTGTGTGTGTGTGTGTGTGTGTGTGGCTCTCTTTGTGTGTGTGTGTGGCTCTGTGTGTGTGTGTGTGTGTGTGTGTGTGTGTGGCTCTCTGTGTGTGTGTGTGTGTGTGGCTCGCTGTGTGTGTGTGTGTGGCTCGCTGTGTGTGTGTGTGTGTGTGTGGCTCGCTGTGTGTGTGTGTGTGTGGCTCGCTGTGTGTGTGTGTGTGTGTGGCTCGCTGTGTGTGTGTGTGTGGCTGTGTGTGTGTGTGTGTGGCTCTGTGTGTGTGTGGCTCTGTGTGTGTGTGTGTGTGTGGCTCTGTGTGTGTGTGTGTGTGTGGCTCTGTGTGTGTGGCTCTGTGTATGTGTGTGGCTCTGTGTGTGTGTGTGGCTCTGTGTGTGTGTGTGGCTCTGTGTGTGTGTGTGGCTCTGTGTGTGTGGCTCTGTGTGTGTGTGTGTGGCTCTGTGTGTGTGGCTGTGTGTGTGGCTGTGTGTGTGTGTGGCTGTGTGTGGCTCTGTGTGTGTGTGTGGCTCTGTGTGTGTGTGTGTGGCTCTGTGTGTGTGTGTGGCTCTGTGTGTGTGTGTGGCTCTGTGTGTGTGTGTGGCTCTGTGTGTGTGTGTGGCTCTGTGTGTGTGTGTGGCTCTGTGTGTGTGTGTGGCTCTGTGTGTGTGTGTGGCTCTGTGTGTGTGGCTCTGTGTGTGTGGCTCTGTGTGTGTGTGTGTGGCTGTGTGTGTGTGTGTGTGGCTGTGTGTGTGTGTGTGGCTGTGTGTGTGTGTGTGGCTCTGTGTGTGTGTGGCTCTGTGTGTGTGTGGCTCTGTGTGTGTGTGGCTCTGTGTGTGTGGCTCTGTGTGTGTGTGTGTGGCTCTGTGTGTGTGTGTGTGTGTGGCTCTGTGTGTGTGTGTGGCTCTGTGTGTGTGTGTGGCTCTGTGTGTGTGTGTGGCTCTGTGTGTGTGTGTGGCTCTGTGTGTGTGTGTGGCTCTGTGTGTGTGTGTGGCTGTGTGTGTGTGTGGCTGTGTGTGTGTGTGGCTGTGTGTGTGTGTGGCTGTGTGTGTGGCTGGCTGTGTGTGTGTGTGGCTGTGTGTGTGTGTGGCTGTGTGTGTGTGTGGCTGTGTGTGTGTGTGTGGCTGTCTCTGTGTGTGTGGCTGTCTCTGTGTGTGTGGCTGTCTCTGTGTGTGTGGCTGTCTCTGTGTGTGTGGCTGTCTCTGTGTGTGGCTGTCTCTGTGTGTGTGGCTCTGTGTGTGTGGCTCTGTGTGTGTGGCTCTGTGTGTGTGTGGCTCTGTGTGTGTGTGTGGCTCTGTGTGTGTGTGTGGCTCTGTGTGTGTGTGTGGCTGTGTGTGTGTGTGGCTGTGTGTGTGTGTGTGTGGCTCTGTGTGTGTGTGGCTCTGTGTGTGTGTGGCTCTGTGTGTGTGTGGCTCTGTGTGTGTGTGGCTCTGTGTGTGTGTGGCTCTGTGTGTGTGTGGCTCTGTGTGTGTGTGTGTGTGTGTGTGTGTGTGGCTCTGTGTGTGTGTGTGTGGCTCTGTGTGTGTGTGTGTGGCTCTGTGTGTGTGTGTGTGTGTGTGTGGCTCTGTGTGTGTGGCTCTGTGTGTGTGTGGCTCTGTGTGTGTGTGTGGCTCTGTGTGTGTGTGGCTCTGTGTGTGTGTGTGGCTCTGTGTGTGTGTGTGGCTCTGTGTGTGTGGCTCTGTGTGTGTGGCTCTGTGTGTGTGGCTCTGTGTGTTTGTGGCTCTGTGTGTGTGTGGCTCTGTGTGTGTGTGGCTCTGTGTGTGTGTGTGGCTCTGTGTGTGTGTGGCTCTGTGTGTGTGTGGCTCTGTGTGTGTGGCTCTGTGTGTGTGTGTGTGGCTCTGTGTGTGTGTGTGTGGCTCTGTGTGTGTGTGTGTGGCTCTGTGTGTGTGTGTGTGGCTCTGTGTGTGTGTGTGTGGCTCTGTGTGTGTGTGTGTTGCTCTGTGTGTGTGTGTGGCTCTGTGTGTGTGGCTGTGTGTGTGGCTCTGTGTGTGTGTGTGGCTCTGTGTGTGTGTGTGGCTCTGTGTGTGTGTGTGGCTCTGTGTGTGTGTGTGGCTCTGTGTGTGTGTGTGGCTCTGTGTGTGTGTGTGGCTCTGTGTGTGTGTGTGGCTCTGTGTGTGTGGCTCTGTGTGTGTGGCTCTGTGTGTGTGGCTCTGTGTGTGTGTGTGGCTCTGTGTGTGTGTGTGGCTCTGTGTGTGTGTGTGGCTCTGTGTGTGTGTGTGTGTGTGGCTCTGTGTGTGTGTGTGTGGCTCTGTGTGTGTGTGTGGCTCTGTGTGTGTGTGTGGCTCTGTGTGTGTGTGTGGCTCTGTGTGTGTGTGTGGCTCTGTGTGTGTGTGTGGCTCTGTGTGTGTGTGTGGCTCTGTGTGTGTGTGTGGCTCTGTGTGTGTGTGTGGCTCTGTGTGTGTGTGTGTGGCTCTGTGTGTGTGTGTGTGGCTCTGTGTGTGTGTGTGTGGCTCTGTGTGTGGCTCTGTGTGTGTGTGTGGCTCTGTGTGTGTGTGTGGCTCTGTGTGTGTGTGTGGCTCTGTGTGTGTGTGTGGCTCTGTGTGTGTGTGTGTGGCTCTGTGTGTGTGTGTGGCTCTGTGTGTGTGTCTCTGTCTGTGTGTGTGTGTGTGGCTCTGTCTGTGTGTGTGTGTGTGGCTCTGTGTGTGTGTGTGGCTCTGTCTGTGTGTGTGTGTGTGGCTCTGTCTGTGTGTGTGTGTGTGGCTCTGTCTGTGTGTGTGTGGCTCTGTCTGTGTGTGTGTGTGTGGCTCTGTCTGTGTGTGTGTGTGTGGCTCTGTGTGTGTGTGTGGCTCTGTGTGTGTGTGTGGCTCTGTGTGTGTGTGTGGCTCTGTGTGTGTGTGTGGCTCTGTGTGTGTGTGTGGCTCTGTGTGTGTGTGTGGCTCTGTGTGTGTGTGTGGCTCTGTGTGTGTGTGTGGCTCTGTGTGTGTGGCTCGGTCTGTGTGTGGCTCTGTGTGTGTGTGTGGCTCTGTGTGTGTGTGTGGCTCTGTGTGTGGCTCTGTGTGTGTGGCTCTGTCTGTGTGTGTGTGTGGCTCTGTCTGTGTGTGTGTGTGGCTCTGTCTGTGTGTGTGTGTGGCTCTGTCTGTGTGTGTGGTGTGGCTCTGTCTGTGTGTGTGTGTGGCTCTGTGTGTGTGGCTCTGTGTGTGTGGCTCTGTGTGTGTGGCTCTGTGTGTGTGGCTCTGTGTGTGTGGGTGGCTCTGTGTGTGTGGCTCTGTGTGTGTGGCTCTGTGTGTGTGGCTCTGTGTGTGTGGCTCTGTGTGTCGTGGCTCTGTGTGTGTGGCTCTGTGTGTGTGGCTCTGTGTGTGTGGCTCTGTGTGTGTGTGTGGCTCTGTGTGTGTGTGTGGCTCTGTGTGTGTGGCTCTGTGTGTGTGGCTCTGTGTGTGTGGCTCTGTGTGTGTGTGCTCTGTGTTGTGTGGCTCTGTGTGTGTGGCTCTGTGTGTGTGTGCTCTGTGTGTGTGTGTGTGTGGCTCTGTGTGTGTGTGGCTCTGTGTGTGTGTGTCTGTGTGTGTGCTCTGTGTGTGTGGCTCTGTGTGTGTGGCTCTGTGTGTGTGGCTCTGTGGTGTGTGTGGCTCTGTGTGTGTGTGTGGCTCTGTGTGTTGTGTGTGTGGCTCTGTGTGTGTGGCTCTGTGTGTGTGTGTGGCTCTGTGTGTGTGGCTCTGTGTGTGTGTGGCTCGTGTGTGTGTGTGGCTCTGTTGTGTGTGTGGCTCTGTGTGTGTGTGGCTCTGTGTGTGTGTGGCTCTGTGTGTGTGTGTGTGGCTCTGGTGTGTGTGTGGCTCTGTGTGTGTGTGGCTCTGTGTGTGTGGCTCTGTGTGTGTGTGTGTGGCTCTGTGTGTGTGTGTGTGGCTCTGTGTGTGTGTGTGTGGCTCTGTGTGTGTGTGTGTGGCTCTGTGTGTGTGTGTGTTGCTCTGTGTGTGTGTGTGTGGCTCTGTGTGTGTGGCTGTGTGTGTGGCTCTGTGTGTGTGGCTCTGTGTGTGTGTGTGGCTCTGTGTGTGTGTGTGGCTCTGTGTGTGTGTGTGGCTCTGTGTGTGTGTGTGGCTCTGTGTGTGTGTGTGGCTCTGTGTGTGTGTGTGGCTCTGTGTGTGTGTGTGGCTCTGTGTGTGTGTGTGGCTCTGTGTGTGTGGCTCTGTGTGTGTGGCTCTGTGTGTGTGGCTCTGTGTGTGTGGCTCTGTGTGTGTGTGTGGCTCTGTGTGTGTGTGTGGCTCTGTGTGTGTGTGTGGCTCTGTGTGTGTGTGTGTGGCTCTGTGTGTGTGTGTGTGGCTCTGTGTGTGTGTGTGGCTCTGTGTGTGTGTGTGGCTCTGTGTGTGTGTGTGGCTCTGTGTGTGTGTGTGGCTCTGTGTGTGTGTGTGGCTCTGTGTGTGTGTGTGGCTCTGTGTGTGTGTGTGGCTCTGTGTGTGTGTGTGGCTCTGTGTGTGTGTGTGGCTCTGTGTGTGGCTCTGTGTGTGTGTGTGGCTCTGTGTGTGTGTGTGGCTCTGTGTGTGTGTGTGGCTCTGTGTGTGTGTGTGGCTCTGTGTGTGTGTGTGGCTCTGTGTGTGTGTGTGTGGCTCTGTGTGTGTGTGTGTGGCTCTGTGTGTGTGTCTCTGTCTGTGTGTGTGTGTGTGGCTCTGTCTGTGTGTGTGTGTGTGTGGCTCTGTGTGTGTGTGTGGCTCTGTCTGTGTGTGTGTGTGTGGCTCTGTCTGTGTGTGTGTGTGTGGCTCTGTCTGTGTGTGTGTGGCTCTGTCTGTGTGTGTGTGTGTGGCTCTGTCTGTGTGTGTGTGTGTGGCTCTGTGTGTGTGTGTGGCTCTGTGTGTGTGTGTGGCTCTGTGTGTGTGTGTGGCTCTGTGTGTGTGTGTGGCTCTGTGTGTGTGTGTGGCTCTGTGTGTGTGTGTGGCTCTGTGTGTGTGTGTGGCTCTGTGTGTGTGTGTGGCTCTGTGTGTGTGTGTGGCTCTGTGTGTGTGTGTGGCTCTGTGTGTGTGGCTCGGTCTGTGTGTGGCTCTGTGTGTGTGTGTGGCTCTGTGTGTGTGTGTGGCTCTGTCTGTGTGTGTGTGTGGCTCTGTCTGTGTGTGTGTGTGGCTCTGTCTGTGTGTGTGTGTGGCTCTGTCTGTGTGTGTGTGTGGCTCTGTCTGTGTGTGTGGTGTGGCTCTGTCTGTGTGTGTGTGTGGCTCTGTGTGTGTGGCTCTGTGTGTGTGGCTCTGTGTGTGTGGCTCTGTGTGTGTGGCTCTGTGTGTGTGGCTCTGTGTGTGTGGCTCTGTGTGTGTGGCTCTGTGTGTGTGGCTCTGTGTGTGTGGCTCTGTGTGTGTGGCTCTGTGTGTGTGGCTCTGTGTGTGTGTGTGGCTCTGTGTGTGTGTGTGTGGCTCTGTGTGTGTGTGTGTGGCTCTGTGTGTGTGTGTGTGGCTCTGTGTGTGTGTGTGTGGCTCTGTGTGTGTGGCTCTGTGTGTGTGTGCGTGTGTGGCTCTGGGTGTGTGTGCGTGTGCCTCTGGGTGTGTGTGCGTGTGTGGCTCGGTGTGTGTGCGTGTGTGGCTCGGTGTGTGTGCGTGTGTGGCTCGGTGTGTGTGGCTCGGTGTGTGTGCGTGTGTGGCTCGGTGTGTGGCTCGGTGTGTGTGCGTGTGTGGCTCGGTGTGTGTGCGTGTGTGGCTCGGTGTGTGTGCGTGTGTGGCTCGGTGTGTGTGCGTGTGTGGCTCGGTGGGGGGGGGTGTGTGGCTCGGTGGGGGGGGGTGTGTGGCTCGGTGGGGGGGGGTGTGTGGCTCGGTGTGTGTGTGTGTGTGGCTCGGTGTGTGTGTGTGTGGCTCGGTGTGTGTGTGTGTGGCTCGGTGTGTGTGTGTGTGGCTCGGTGTGTGTGTGTGTGGCTCTGGGTGTGTGTGGCTCTGGGTGTGTGTGGCTCTGGGTGTGTGTGGCTCTGTGTGTGTGTGGCTCTGTGTGTGTGTGGCTCTGTGTGTGTGTGGCTCTGTGTGTGTGTGGCTCTGTGTGTGTGGCTCTGTGTGTGTGGCTCTGTGTGTGTGGCTCTGTGTGTGTGGCTCTGTGTGTGTGGCTCTGTGTGTGTGGCTCTGTGTGTGTGGCTCTGGGTGTGTGGCTCTGGCTCTGGGTGTGTGTGGCTCTGGGTCTGTGTGGCTCTGGGTCTGTGTGGCTCTGGGTGTGTGTGGCTCTGGGTGTGTGTGGCTCTGGGTGTGTGTGGCTCTGGGTGTGTGTGGCTCTGGGTGTGTGTGGCTCTGTGTGTGTGTGTGGCTCTCTGTGTGTGTGTGTGTGGCTCTGTGTGTGTGTGTGGCTCTGTGTGTGTGTGTGGCTCTGTGTGTGTGTGTGTGGCTCTGTGTGTGTGTCTCTGTGTGTGCGGGGCTCTGTGTGTGCGGGGCTCTGTGTGTGCGGGGCTCTGTGTGTGCGGGGCTCTGTGTGTGCGGGGCTCTGTGTGTGCGGGGCTCTGTGTGTGCGGGGCTCTGTGTGTGCGGGGCTCTGTGTGTGCGGGGCTCTGTGTGTGCGGGGCTCTGTGTGTGCGGCTCTGTGTGTGTGGCTCTGTGTGTGCGGCTCTGTGTGTGTGGCTCTGTGTGTGTGGCTCTGTGTGTGTGGCTCTGTGTGTGTGGCTCTGTGTGTGTGGCTCTGTGTGTGTGGCTCTGTGTGTGTGGCTCTGTGTGTGTGGCTCTGTGTGTGTGGCTCTGTGTGTGTGTGTGTGGCTCGGTGTGTGTGTGTGTGTGTGTGGCTCGGTGTGTGTGTGTGTGTGTGGCTCGGTGTGTGTGTGTGTGTGTGTGTGGCTCGGTGTGTGTGTGTGTGTGTGTGGCTCGGTGTGTGTGTGTGTGTGTGTGTGGCTCGGTGTGTGTGTGTGTGTGTGTGGCTCGGTGTGTGTGTGTGTGGCTCGGTGTGTGTGTGTGTGTGTGTGGCTCGGTGTGTGTGTGTGTGTGTGTGGCTCGGTGTGTGTGTGTGTGTGTGTGTGTGTGGCTCGGTGTGTGTGCGTGTGTGCGTGTGTGGCTCGGTGTGTGTGCGTGTGTGGCTCGGTGTGTGTGCGTGTGTGGCTCGGTGTGTGTGCGTGTGGCTCGGTGTGTGCGCGCGTGTGTGGCTCGGTGTGTGTGTCGCTCGGTCTGGGTGTGTGTGTGTGTGGCTCGGTGTGTGTGTGGCTCGGTCTGGCTCGGTGTGTGTGTGTGTGTGTGTGGCTCGGTGTGTGCGTGTGTGTGTGTGGCTTGGTGTGTGTGTGTGTGGCTCGGTGTGTGTGTGTGCGTGGCTCGGTGTGTGTGTGTGCGTGGCTCGGTGTGTGTGCGTGCGTGGCTCGGTGTGTGTGCGTGTGTGGCTCTGGGTGTGTGTGCGTGTGGCTCTGGGTGTGTGTGCGTGTGTGGCTCTGGGTGTGTGTGGCTCTGGGTGTGTGTGCGTGTGTGGCTCTGGGTGTGTGCGTGTGTGTGTGGCTCTGTGTGTGTGGCTCTGTGTGTGTGTGTGGCTCTGTGTGTGTGTGTGGCTCTGTGTGTGTGTGTGGCTCTGTGTGTGTGTGTGGCTCTGTGTGTGTGTGTGTGTGGCTCTGTGTGTGTGTGTGGCTCTGTGTGTGTGTGTGTGGCTCTGTGTGTGTGTGTGTGGCTCTGTGTGTGTGTGTGTGGCTCTGTGTGTGTGTGTGTGGCTCTGTGTGTGTGTGTGTGGCTCTGTGTGTGTGTGTGTGGCTCTGTGTGTGTGTGGCTCTGTGTGCGTGTGTGTGTGGCTCTGGGTGTGTGTGTGTGTGGCTCTGGGTGTGTGGCTCTGGGTGTGTGGCTCTGGGTGTGTGGCTCTGTGTGTGTGTGTGGCTCTGTGTGTGTGTGTGGCTCTGTGTGTGTGTGTGGCTCTGTGTGTGTGTGTGTGTGTGTGTGTGTGTGGCTCTGGGTGTGTGTGGCTCTGGGTGTGTGTGGCTCTGGGTGTGTGTGTGTGGCTCTGTGTGTGTGTGTGGCTCTGTGTGTGTGTGTGGCTCTGTGTGTGTGTGTGTGGCTCTGTGTGTGTGTGTGGCTCTGTGTGTGTGTGTGGCTCTGTGTGTGTGTGTGGCTCTGTGTGTGTGTGTGGCTCTGTGTGTGTGTGTGGCTCTGTGTGTGTGTGTGGCTGTGTGTGTGTGGCTGTGTGTGTGTGGCTCTGTGTGTGTGGCTCTGTGTGTGTGTGTGTGGCTCTGTGTGTGTGTGGCTGTGTGTGTGTGTGTGGCTCTGTGTGTGGCTCTGTGTGTGGCTCTGTGTGTGTGTGGCTCTGTGTGTGTGTGGCTCTGTGTGTGTGTGGCTCTGTGTGTGTGTGGCTCTGTGTGTGTGTGGCTCTGTGTGTGTGTGGCTCTGTGTGTGTGGCTCTGGGTGTGTGTGGCTCTGGGTGTGTGTGCGTGTGTGGCTCTGGGTGTGTGTGTGGGTGTGTGTGGCTCTGGGTGTGTGTGGCTCTGGGTGTGTGTGCGTGTGTGGCTCTGGGTGTGTGTGGCTCTGGGTGTGTGTGCGTGTGTGGCTCTGGGTGTGTGTGTGTGGCTCTGGGTGTGTGGCTCTGGGTGTGTGGCTCTGGGTGTGTGGCTCTGGGTGTGTGGCTCTGGGTGTGTGGCTCTGTGTGTGTGTGTGTGGCTCTGGGTGTGTGTGTGGCTCTGTGGGTGTGTGGCTCTGTGTGTGTGTGTGTGTGGCTCTGTGGGTGTGGGTGTGTGGCTCTGTGGGTGTGGGTGTGTGTGTGTGGCTCTGTGTGTGTGTGGCTCTGTGTGTGTGTGTGTGTGGCTCTGTGGGTGTGTGTGTGTGGCTCTGTGTGTGTGTGGGTGTGTGGCTCTGTGGGTGTGTGTGTGTGGCTCTGTGGGTGTGTGGCTCTGTGGGTGTGGGTGTGTGGCTCTGTGGGTGTGTGTGTGTGGCTCTGTGGGTGTGTGTGTGTGGCTCTGTGTGTGTGTGTGGCTCTGTGTGTGTGTGTGGCTCTGGGTGTGTGTGTGTGGCTCTGGGTGTGTGTGTGTGGCTCTGGGTGTGTGTGTGTGGCTCTGGGTGTGTGTGTGTGGCTCTGGGTGTGTGTGTGTGGCTCTGGGTGTGTGGCTCTGGGTGTGTGGCTCTGGGTGTGTGGCTCTGGGTGTGTGGCTCTGGGTGTGTGGCTCTGTGTGTGTGTGTGTGGCTCTGTGTGTGTGTGTGGCTCTGTGTGTGTGTGTGGCTCTGTGGGTGTGTGGCTCTGTGTGTGTGTGTGTGTGTGGCTCTGTGGGTGTGGGTGTGTGGCTCTGTGGGTGTGGGTGTGTGGCTCTGTGGGTGTGGGTGTGTGGCTCTGGGTGTGTGGCTCTGTGTGTGTGTGTGGCTCTGTGTGTGTGTGTGGCTCTGTGTGTGTGTGTGTGTGTGTGTGTGGCTCTGTGTGTGTGTGTGGCTCTGTGTGTGTGTGTGGCTCTGTGTGTGTGTGTGGCTCTGTGTGTGTGTGTGTGTGGCTCTGTGTGTGTGTGTGGCTCTGTGTGTGTGTGTGTGTGGCTCTGTGTGTGTGTGTGTGTGTGTGGCTCTGTGTGTGTGTGTGTGTGTGTGTGTGTGTGTGGCTCTGTGTGTGTGTGGCTCTGTGTGTGTGTGGCTCTGTGTGGCTCTGTGTGTGTGTGGCTCTGTGTGTGTGTGGCTCTGTGTGTGTGTGGCTCTGTGTGTGTGTGGCTCTGTGTGTGTGTGGCTCTGTGTGTGTGTGGCTCTGTGTGTGTGTGGCTCTGTGTGTGTGTGGCTCTGTGTGTGTGTGGCTCTGTGTGTGTGTGGCTCTGTGTGTGTGTGGCTCTGTGTGTGTGTGTGTGTGGCTCTGTGTGTGTGTGTGTGTGGCTCTGTGTGTGTGTGGCTCTGTGTGTGTGTGTGGCTCTGTGTGTGTGTGGCTCTGTGTGTGTGTGTGTGTGTGTGGCTCTGTGTGTGTGTGTGGCTCTGTGTGTGTGTGTGTGGCTCTGTGTGTGTGTGTGGCTCTGTGTGTGTGTGTGGCTCTGTGTGTGTGTGTGGCTCTGTGTGTGTGTGGCTCTGTGTGTGTGTGGCTCTGTGTGTGTGTGGCTCTCTGTGTGTGTGGCTCTGTGTGTGTGGCTCTGTGTGTGTGGCTCTGTGTGTGTGGCTCTGTGTGTGTGGCTCTGTGTGTGTGGCTCTGTGTGTGTGGCTCTGTGTGTGTGGCTCTGTGTGTGTGGCTCTGTGTGTGTGGCTCTGTGTGTGTGGCTCTGTGTGTGTGGCTCTGTGTGTGTGTGGCTCGGTGTGTGTGTGTGTGTGTGTGGCTCGGTGTGTGTGTGTGTGGCTCGGTGTGTGTGTGGCTCGGTGTGTGTGTGGCTCGGTGTGTGTGTGTGTGGCTCGGTGTGTGTGTGTGTGTGTGTGTGTGTGGCTCGGTGTGTGTGTGTGTGTGGCTCGGTGTGTGTGTGTGTGTGTGTGTGGCTCTGTGTGTGTGTGGCTCGGTGTGTGTGTGTGTGTGTGTGGCTCGGTGTGTGTGTGTGTGTGTGTGTGTGTGTGTGGCTCGGTGTGTGTGTGTGTGTGGCTCGGTGTGTGTGTGTGTGTGGCTCGGTGTGTGTGCGTGTGTGGCTCGGTGTGTGTGCGTGTGTGGCTCGGTGTGTGTGCGTGTGGCTCGGTGTGTGCGCGCGTGTGTGGCTCGGTGTGTGTGTCGCTCGGTCTGGGTGTGTGTGTGTGTGGCTCGGTGTGTGTGTGGCTCGGTCTGGCTCGGTGTGTGTGTGTGTGTGTGGCTCGGTGTGTGCGTGTGTGTGTGTGGCTTGGTGTGTGTGTGTGTGGCTCGGTGCGTGTGTGTGCGTGGCTCGGTGTGTGCGTGTGTGGCTCTGGGTGTGTGTGCGTGTGTGGCTCGGTGTGTGTGCGTGTGGCTCTGGGTGTGTGTGCGTGTGTGGCTCTGGGTGTGTGTGGCTCTGGGTGTGTGTGCGTGTGTGGCTCTGGGTGTGTGCGTGTGTGTGTGGCTCTGGGTGTGTGGCTCTGTGTGTGTGTGGCTCTCTGTGTGTGTGTGTGGCTCTCTGTGTGTGTGTGTGGCTCTGTGTGTGTGTGGCTCTGTGTGTGTGTGTGGCTCTGTGTGTGTGTGTGGCTCTGTGTGTGTGTGTGTGGCTCTGTGTGTGTGTGTGTGGCTCTGTGTGTGTGTGTGTGTGGCTCTGTGTGTGTGTGTGTGTGGCTCTGTGTGTGTGTGTGGCTCTGTGTGTGTGGCTGGCTCTGTGTGTGTGGCTGGCTCTGTGTGTGTGTGTGTGTGTGGCTCTGTGTGTGTGTGTGTGTGTGGCTCTGTGTGTGTGTGTGGCTCTGTGTGTGTGTGTGTGTGTGTGGCTCTGTGTGTGTGTGTGGCTCTGTGTGTGTGGCTCTGTGTGTGTGTGTGTGTGTGTGGCTCTGTGTGTGTGTGTGTGTGGCTCTGTGTGTGTGTGTGTGTGGCTCTGTGTGTGTGTGTGGCTCTGTGTGTGTGTGTGGCTATGTGTGTGTGTGTGTGGCTCTGTGGGTGTGTGTGGCTCTGTGGCTCTGTGTGTGTGTGTGGCTCTGTGGCTCTGTGTGTGTGTGTGGCTCTATGTGTGTGTGTGGCTCTGTGTGTGTGTGTGGCTCTGTGTGTGTGTGTGGCTCTGTGTGTGTGTGTGTGGCTCTGTGTGTGTGTGTGTGGCTCTGTGTGTGTGTGGCTCTGTGTGTGTGTGTGGCTCTGTGTGTGTGTGTGGCTCTGTGTGTGTGTGTGGCTCTGTGTATGTGTGTGGCTCTGTGTATGTGTGTGGCTCTGTGTGTGTGGCTCTGTGTGTGTGGTTCTGTGTGTGTGGCTCTCTGTGTGTGTGTGGCTCTGTGTGTGTGGCTCTGTGTATGGCTCTGTGTGTGTGGCTCTGTGTGTGTGGCTCTGTGTGTGTGGCTCTGTGTGTGTGGCTCTGTGTGTGTGGCTCTGTGTGTGTGGCTCTGTGTGTGTGTGTCTCTGTGTGGCTCTGTGTGTGTGTGGCTCTGTGTGTGTGTGGCTCTGTGTGTGTGTGGCTCTGTGTGTGTGTGGCTCTGTGTGTGTGTGTGGCTCTGTGTGTGTGTGTGGCTCTGTGTGTGTGTGGCTCTGTGTGTGTGTGTGGCTCTGTGTGTGTGTGTGGCTCTGTGTGTGTGTGTGGCTCTGTGTGTGTGTGTGGCTCTGTGTGTGTGGCTCTGTGTGTGTGTGTGGCTCTGTGTGTGTGTGTGGCTCTGTGTGTGTGTGTGGCTCTGGGTGTGTGTGTGTGTGGCTCTGGGTGTGTGTGTGTGTGGCTCTGGGTGTGTGTGGCTCTGGGTGTGTGTGGCTCTGGGTGTGTGTGGCTCTGTGTGTGTGTGGCTCTGTGTGTGTGTGTGTGTGTGTGTGTGTGTGGCTCTGTGTGTGTGTGGCTCTGTGTGTGTGTGTGGCTCTGTGTGTGTGTGGCTCTGTGTGTGTGTGGCTCTGTGTGTGTGTGGCTCTGTGTGTGTGTGGCTCTGTGTGTGTGTGGCTCTGTGTGTGTGTGTGTGTGTGTGGCTCTGTGTGTGTGTGTGGCTCTGGGTGTGTGTGTGTGTGGCTCTGGGTGTGTGTGTGTGTGGCTCTGGGTGTGTGTGTGTGGCTCTGTGTGTGTGTGGCTCTGTGTGTGTGGCTCTGTGTGTGTGGCTCTGTGTGTGTGGCTCTGTGTGTGTGGCTCTGTGTGTGTGGCTCTGTGTGTGTGGCTCTGTGTGTGTGGCTCTGTGTGTGTGGCTCTGTGTGTGTGGCTCTGTGTGTGTGTGGCTCTGTGTGTGTGGCTCTGTGTGTGTGTGGCTCGGTGTGTGTGTGTGTGTGTGTGGCTCGGTGTGTGTGTGTGTGTGTGTGGCTCGGTGTGTGTGTGTGTGTGTGTGGCTCGGTGTGTGTGTGTGTGTGTGTGGCTCGGTGTGTGTGTGTGTGTGTGTGGCTCGGTGTGTGTGTGTGTGTGTGTGGCTCGGTGTGTGTGTGTGTGTGTGTGGCTCGGTGTGTGTGTGTGTGTGGCTCGGTGTGTGTGTGTGTGTGGCTCGGTGTGTGTGTGTGTGTGGCTCGGTGTGTGTGCGTGTGTGGCTCGGTGTGTGTGCGTGTGTGGCTCGGTGTGTGTGCGTGTGGCTCGGTGTGTGCGCGCGTGTGTGGCTCGGTGTGTGTGTCGCTCGGTCTGGGTGTGTGTGTGTGTGGCTCGGTGTGTGTGTGGCTCGGTCTGGCTCGGTGTGTGTGTGTGTGTGTGTGGCTCGGTGTGTGCGTGTGTGTGTGTGGCTTGGTGTGTGTGTGTGTGGCTCGGTGTGTGTGTGTGCGTGGCTCGGTGTGTGCGTGTGTGGCTCTGGGTGTGTGTGCGTGTGTGGCTCGGTGTGTGTGCGTGTGGCTCTGGGTGTGTGTGCGTGTGTGGCTCTGGGTGTGTGTGGCTCTGGGTGTGTGTGCGTGTGTGGCTCTGGGTGTGTGCGTGTGTGTGTGGCTCTGGGTGTGTGGCTCTGTGTGTGTGTGGCTCTCTGTGTGTGTGTGTGGCTCTCTGTGTGTGTGTGTGGCTCTGTGTGTGTGTGTGGCTCTGTGTGTGTGTGTGGCTCTGTGTGTGTGTGTGGCTCTGTGTGTGTGTGTGTGGCTCTGTGTGTGTGTGTGTGGCTCTGTGTGTGTGTGTGTGTGGCTCTGTGTGTGTGTGTGTGTGGCTCTGTGTGTGTGTGGCTGGCTCTGTGTGTGTGGCTGGCTCTGTGTGTGTGGCTGGCTCTGTGTGTGTGTGTGTGTGTGGCTCTGTGTGTGTGTGTGTGTGTGGCTCTGTGTGTGTGTGTGGCTCTGTGTGTGTGTGTGTGTGGCTCTGTGTGTGTGTGTGGCTCTGTGTGTGTGGCTCTGTGTGTGTGTGTGTGTGTGTGTGGCTCTGTGTGTGTGTGTGTGTGGCTCTGTGTGTGTGTGTGGCTCTGTGTGTGTGTGTGGCTATGTGTGTGTGTGTGTGGCTCTGTGGGTGTGTGTGGCTCTGTGGCTCTGTGTGTGTGTGTGGCTCTGTGGCTCTGTGTGTGTGTGTGGCTCTATGTGTGTGTGTGGCTCTGTGTGTGTGTGTGGCTCTGTGTGTGTGTGTGGCTCTGTGTGTGTGTGTGTGGCTCTGTGTGTGTGTGTGTGGCTCTGTGTGTGTGTGGCTCTGTGTGTGTGTGTGGCTCTGTGTGTGTGTGTGGCTCTGTGTGTGTGTGTGGCTCTGTGTATGTGTGTGGCTCTGTGTATGTGTGTGGCTCTGTGTGTGTGTGTGGCTCTGTGTGTGTGGTTCTGTGTGTGTGGCTCTCTGTGTGTGTGTGGCTCTGTGTGTGTGGCTCTGTGTATGGCTCTGTGTGTGTGGCTCTGTGTGTGTGGCTCTGTGTGTGTGGCTCTGTGTGTGTGGCTCTGTGTGTGTGGCTCTGTGTGTGTGTGTCTCTGTGTGGCTCTGTGTGTGTGTGGCTCTGTGTGTGTGTGGCTCTGTGTGTGTGTGTGGCTCTGTGTGTGTGTGTGGCTCTGTGTGTGTGTGGCTCTGTGTGTGTGTGTGGCTCTGTGTGTGTGTGGCTCTGTGTGTGTGTGTGGCTCTGTGTGTGTGTGTGGCTCTGTGTGTGTGGCTCTGTGTGTGTGTGTGGCTCTGTGTGTGTGTGTGGCTCTGTGTGTGTGTGTGGCTCTGTGTGTGTGTGTGGCTCTGTGTGTGTGTGTGTGTGGCTCTGTGTGTGTGTGTGTGTGGCTCTGTGTGTGTGTGTGTGTGTGGCTCTGTGTGTGTGTGTGGCTCTGGGTGTGTGTGGCTCTGGGTGTGTGTGGCTCTGGGTGTGTGTGGCTCTGTGTGTGTGTGTGTGTGTGTGGCTCTGTGTGTGTGTGTGTGTGTGTGTGTGTGGCTCTGTGTGTGTGTGGCTCTGTGTGTGTGTGTGGCTCTGTGTGTGTGTGTGGCTCTGTGTGTGTGTGTGGCTCTGTGTGTGTGTGGCTCTGTGTGTGTGTGGCTCTGTGTGTGTGTGGCTCTGTGTGTGTGTGGCTCTGTGTGTGTGTGGCTCTGTGTGTGTGTGGCTCTGTGTGTGTGTGTGTGTGTGTGGCTCTGTGTGTGTGTGTGGCTCTGGGTGTGTGTGTGTGTGGCTCTGGGTGTGTGTGTGTGTGGCTCTGTGTGTGTGTGGCTCTGTGTGTGTGTGGCTCTGTGTGTGTGTGGCTCTGTGTGTGTGGCTCTGTGTGTGTGGCTCTGTGTGTGTGGCTCTGTGTGTGTGGCTCTGTGTGTGTGGCTCTGTGTGTGTGGCTCTGTGTGTGTGGCTCTGTGTGTGTGGCTCTGTGTGTGTGTGGCTCTGTGTGTGTGCGTGTGTGGCTCGGTGTGTGTGCGTGTGTGGCTCGGTGTGTGTGCGTGTGTGGCTCGGTGTGTGTGCGTGTGGCTCGGTGTGTGCGCGCGTGTGTGGCTCGGTGTGTGTGTCGCTCGGTCTGGGTGTGTGTGTGTGTGGCTCGGTGTGTGTGTGGCTCGGTCTGGCTCGGTGTGTGTGTGTGTGTGTGTGGCTCGGTGTGTGCGTGTGTGTGTGTGGCTTGGTGTGTGTGTGTGTGGCTCGGTGTGTGTGTGTGCGTGGCTCGGTGTGTGCGTGTGTGGCTCTGGGTGTGTGTGCGTGTGTGGCTCGGTGTGTGTGCGTGTGGCTCTGGGTGTGTGTGCGTGTGTGGCTCTGGGTGTGTGTGGCTCTGGGTGTGTGTGCGTGTGTGGCTCTGGGTGTGTGCGTGTGTGTGTGGCTCTGGGTGTGTGGCTCTGTGTGTGTGTGTGTGTGGCTCTGTGTGTGTGTGTGTGTGTGTGGCTCTGTGTGTGTGTGTGTGTGTGTGTGTGTGGCTCTGTGTGTGTGTGGCTCTGTGTGTGTGTGTGTGGCTCTGTGTGTGTGTGTGTGTGTGTGTGGCTCTGTGTGTGTGTGGCTCTGTGTGTGTGTGTGGCTCTGTGTGTGTGTGGCTCTGTGTGTGTGTGTGTGGCTCTGTGTGTGTGTGGCTCTGTGTGTGTGTGGCTCTGTGTGTGTGTGGCTCTGTGTGTGTGTGGCTCTGTGTGTGTGTGGCTCTGTGTGTGTGGCTCTGTGTGTGTGGCTCTGTGTGTGTGGCTCTGTGTGTGTGGCTCTGTGTGTGTGGCTCTGTGTGTGTGGCTCTGTGTGTGTGGCTCTGTGTGTGTGGCTCTGTGTGTGTGTGGCTCTGTGTGTGTGTGGCTCGGTGTGTGTGTGTGTGTGTGTGGCTCGGTGTGTGTGTGTGTGTGTGTGGCTCGGTGTGTGTGTGTGTGTGTGTGGCTCGGTGTGTGTGTGTGTGTGTGTGGCTCGGTGTGTGTGTGTGTGTGTGTGGCTCGGTGTGTGTGTGTGTGTGTGTGGCTCGGTGTGTGTGTGTGTGTGTGTGTGTGTGTGGCTCGGTGTGTGTGTGTGTGTGGCTCGGTGTGTGTGTGTGTGTGGCTCGGTGTGTGTGCGTGTGTGGCTCGGTGTGTGTGCGTGTGTGGCTCGGTGTGTGTGCGTGTGGCTCGGTGTGTGCGCGCGTGTGTGGCTCGGTGTGTGTCGCTCGGTCTGGGTGTGTGTGTGTGTGGCTCGGTGTGTGTGTGGCTCGGTCTGGCTCGGTGTGTGTGTGTGTGTGTGTGGCTCGGTGTGTGCGTGTGTGTGTGTGGCTTGGTGTGTGTGTGTGTGGCTCGGTGTGTGTGTGTGCGTGGCTCGGTGTGTGCGTGTGTGGCTCTGGGTGTGTGTGCGTGTGTGGCTCGGTGTGTGTGCGTGTGGCTCTGGGTGTGTGTGCGTGTGTGGCTCTGGGTGTGTGTGGCTCTGGGTGTGTGTGCGTGTGTGGCTCTGGGTGTGTGCGTGTGTGTGTGGCTCTGGGTGTGTGGCTCTGTGTGTGTGTGTGTGTGGCTCTGTGTGTGTGTGTGTGTGTGTGGCTCTGTGTGTGTGTGTGTGTGTGTGTGTGTGTGGCTCTGTGTGTGTGTGGCTCTGTGTGTGTGTGTGTGGCTCTGTGTGTGTGTGTGTGTGTGTGTGGCTCTGTGTGTGTGTGGCTCTGTGTGTGTGTGTGGCTCTGTGTGTGTGTGGCTCTGTGTGTGTGTGGCTCTGTGTGTGTGTGGCTCTGTGTGTGTGTGGCTCTGTGTGTGTGTGGCTCTGTGTGTG
The DNA here is from genome assembly GCF_964261635.1 of Lissotriton helveticus. Taxonomy (NCBI): domain Eukaryota; kingdom Metazoa; phylum Chordata; class Amphibia; order Caudata; family Salamandridae; genus Lissotriton; species Lissotriton helveticus. The sequence continues at coordinate 107,195,380 of NC_136067.1, forward strand.
TGTGGCTCTGTGTGTGTGTGGCTCTGTGTGTGTGTGGCTCTGTGTGTGTGTGGCTCTGTGTGTGTGTGGCTCTGTGTGTGTGTGGCTCTGTGTGTGTGTGTGTGTGTGTGGCTCTGTGTGTGTGTGTGTGTGGCTCTGTGTGTGTGTGTGTGTGGCTCTGTGTGTGTGTGTGTGTGGCTCTGTGTGTGTGTGTGTGTGGCTCTGTGTGTGTGTGGCTCTGTGTGTGTGTGGCTCTGTGTGTGTGTGGCTCTGTGTGTGTGTGGCTCTGTGTGTGTGTGTGTGTGTGGCTCTGTGTGTGTGTGTGGCTCTGTGTGTGTGTGTGTGGCTCTGTGTGTGTGTGTGTGTGGCTCTGTGTGTGTGTGTGTGGCTCTGTGTGTGTGTGTGTGTGGCTCTGTGTGTGTGTGTGGCTCTGTGTGTGTGTGGCTCTGTGTGTGTGTGGCTCTGTGTGTGTGTGGCTCTGTGTGTGTGTGGCTCTGTGTGTGTGTGGCTCTGTGTGTGTGTGGCTCTGTGTGTGTGTGGCTCTCTGTGTGTGTGTGTGGCTCTGTGTGTGTGTGGCTCTCTGTGTGTGTGTGTGGCTCTCTGTGTGTGTGGCTCTCTGTGTGTGTGGCTCTGTGTGTGTGTGTGGCTCTGTGTGTGTGTGTGGCTCTGTGTGTGTGTGTGGCTCTGTGTGTGTGTGTGGCTCTGTGTGTGTGTGTGGCTCTGTGTGTGTGTGTGGCTCTGTGTGTGTGTGTGTGTGGCTCTGTGTGTGTGTGTGTGTGGCTCTGTGTGTGTGTGTGGCTCTGTGTGTGTGGCTGGCTCTGTGTGTGTGGCTGGCTCTGTGTGTGTGTGTGTGTGTGGCTCTGTGTGTGTGTGTGTGGCTGGCTCTGTGTGTGTGTGTAGCTCTGTGTGTGTGTGTGTGTGGCTCTGTGTGTGTGTGTGTGTGGCTCTGTGTGTGTGTGTGGCTCTGTGTGTGTGTGTGTGTGGCTCTGTGTGTGTGGCTCTGTGTGTGTGTGTGTGGCTCTGTGTGTGTGTGTGTGTGGCTCTGTGTGTGTGTGTGGCTCTGTGTGTGTGTGTGGCTATGTGTGTGTGTGTGTGGCTCTGTGGGTGTGTGTGGCTCTGTGGCTCTGTGTGTGTGTGTGGCTCTGTGGCTCTGTGTGTGTGTGTGGCTCTATGTGTGTGTGTGGCTCTGTGTGTGTGTGTGGCTCTGTGTGTGTGTGTGGCTCTGTGTGTGTGTGTGTGGCTCTGTGTGTGTGTGTGGCTCTGTGTGTGTGTGTGTGGCTCTGTGTGTGTGTGGCTCTGTGTGTGTGTGGCTCTGTGTGTGTGTGTGGCTCTGTGTGTGTGTGTGGCTCTGTGTATGTGTGTGGCTCTGTGTGTGTGTGGCTCTGTGTGTGTGGTTCTGTGTGTGTGGCTCTCTGTGTGTGTGTGGCTCTGTGTGTGTGGCTCTGTGTGTGGCTCTGTGTGTGTGGCTCTGTGTGTGTGGCTCTGTGTGTGTGGCTCTGTGTGTGTGGCTCTGTGTGTGTGGCTCTGTGTGTGTGGCTCTGTGTGTGTGTGTCTCTGTGTGGCTCTGTGTGTGTGTGGCTCTGTGTGTGTGTGGCTCTGTGTGTGTGGCTCTGTGTGGCTCTGTGTGTGTGTGTGGCTCTGTGTGTGTGTGGCTCTGTGTGTGTGTGTGGCTCTGTGTGTGTGTGTGGCTCTGTGTGTGTGTGTGGCTCTGTGTGTGTGTGTGGCTCTGTGTGTGTGGCTCTGTGTGTGTGGCTCTGTGTGTGTGTGTGGCTCTGTGTGTGTGTGTGGCTCTGTGTGTGTGTGTGGCTCTGTGTGTGTGTGTGGCTCTGTGTGTGTGTGTGGGTGTGTGTGTGTGTGGCTCTGGGTGTGTGTGTGTGTGGCTCTGGGTGTGTGTGTGTGTGGCTCTGGGTGTGTGTGTGTGTGGCTCTGGGTGTGTGTGGCTCTGGGTGTGTGTGGCTCTGGGTGTGTGTGGCTCTGGGTGTGTGTGGCTCTGGGTGTGTGTGGCTCTGTGTGTGTGTGTGTGTGTGTGGCTCTGTGTGTGTGGCTCTGTGTGTGTGGCTCTGTGTGTGTGTGTGTGTGTGTGTGTGGCTCTGTGTGTGTGTGGCTCTGTGTGTGTGTGTGTGGCTCTGTGTGTGTGTGGCTCTGTGTGTGTGTGGCTCTGTGTGTGTGTGGCTCTGTGTGTGTGTGGCTCTGTGTGTGTGTGGCTCTGTGTGTGTGTGGCTCTGTGTGTGTGTGGCTCTGTGTGTGTGTGTGTGTGGCTCTGTGTGTGTGTGTGTGTGTGTGTGTGTGTGTGTGTGGCTCTGTGTGTGTGTGGCTCTGTGTGTGTGGCTCTGTGTGTGTGGCTCTGTGTGTGTGGCTCTGTGTGTGTGGCTCTGTGTGTGTGGCTCTGTGTGTGTGGCTCTGTGTGTGTGGCTCTGTGTGTGTGGCTCTGTGTGTGTGGCTCTGTGTGTGTGGCTCTGTGTGTGTGGCTCTGTGTGTGTGGCTCTGTGTGTGTGGCTCTGTGTGTGTGGCTCTGTGTGTGTGGCTCTGTGTGTGTGGCTCTGTGTGTGTGGCTCTGTGTGTGTGGCTCTGTGTGTGTGGCTCTGTGTGTGTGGCTCTGTGTGTGTGGCTCTGTGTGTGTGGCTCTGTGTGTGTGGCTCTGTGTGTGTGGCTCTGTGTGTGGCTCTGTGTGTGTGGCTCTGTGTGTGTGTGTGTGTGGCTCTGTGTGTGTGTGTGTGGCTGTGTGTGTGTGTGTGTGGCTCTGTGTGTGTGTGTGTGGCTCTGTGTGTGTGTGTGTGGCTCTGTGTGTGTGTGTGTGGCTCTGTGTGTGTGTGTGTGGCTCTGTGTGTGTGTGTGTGTGGCTCTGTCTGTGTGTGGCTCTGTGTGTGTGTGTGTGACTCTGTGTGTGTGTGTGTGTGTGTGTGTGTGGCTCTGTGTGTGTGTGTGTGTGTGTGTGTGGCTCTGTGTGTGTGTGTGTGGCTCTGTCTGTGTGTGTGTGGCTCTGTGTGTGTGTGTGTGGCTCTGTGTGTGTGTGTGTGGCTCTGTGTGGGTGTAAATGCAATAGGTCATCCATTTGCGAGCTATTAAGCTATTGGCATTGTAAATGCCAATGCCATTTATTTAACGATTAAGCTATTGGCAATGTAAATGACAATGCCATTTATTTATGATTAAAAAAAGTCATGAGCAATGCCAATAGCTCTACCTTTAATAATGCTGAGACCATTGCATTGTGAATGCTTGTTAGCTGCTGGCTCTGAGCAAGCATGTGCAAGGAGGGGTGGGATGCCGGGCCATGGGAGGGGGAGGAGGAGTGGTATGTGCACTTGTAAGTTTGCATGACCATTTGGCAGGCTGCCTCCGCCGGCCACTCTGCCACTCACTGAAGCTTCCTCCCTGTTGCTGGCTGCGGATTGGCTGCTAGCTCCGTGGGTGACTGCGCGCGCAGCTTCACTGGCCCCTCGTGCGCGCTTGTGAATGCTTTGTGATTGCCTGTACAGGAGTGCACGGACACTGCGAACATACAACCGCCGTGACAGTGTGACACTACTTGCACACAAATGCTATGTCACTGTGTGTGGGCCGGTTATGATGACCGCACACAACTGAGAAAAATTCGGAAACACACGGTAAGCTTTCCAATCTATATCTTCCTGCAAACACGTTCTTTGTAACAGCTGCTCACCGCTACTTTGCAACAACCGCCTCAATGCTCCGAAGCGCTGACCCTGCTCTATCTGCACCACTCACACATACCATCATTTGACATGACAAACTGTACCTTGTCATAGGCCGTTCCGCTCCTACCTCGCTAGATGTTCTACCACTAATGTATATCCGTGAACGCAAGTTATGTTCGAGGCATGTGGGCTGCTAAATTCATATCTTAGCATTAGATCGCCGCCTAGTGTTGGGCTCGGATGATTGCACATTGTTGTCCTGGAAGAGTCTTCGAAGTATCCTGAGATAGGTGGCTCCTCTCCTGGACTACAGTGCGCATGGGCATCGGCTCCATCCCCAGATTGTTTTTTTCCGCCATTGGGTTCGGATGTGGTCTCGACGTCTTACTGTCGGAACCAAGTAAAACTATCTTTTACCGGCCAAAAGGCCTCGATTTTCTTGCGTCGGTATTGTCTGCGCTCGGTCTCGAGTCTTCCGTCTCTTGAAGCCGGAATAAGCGGAGTTTTCTTCGCTTTCTAAACTTTGAGGCCTTCTCATCGCGACACGACAGCGAGCCTTTACGGACATGGAGCGGAGCCCGTTCAAGTACTGCCCGCTCTGTGGGTCCAAGTACCCACACATCGATCTGCACCCTGTGTGTAACAAGTGCCTTTCACCGGACCACGACGACGGCAAGTGCAAGGCCTGTGCACAGTTCCGCTCCAAGAAAACTCTCAAGCTTCGGCGCGCGGTGCGCTTGGAAGCTAGGCAAGCGGCCCCAGATCCGGAGAACATCTTCGGCGACCCGGAAGAAGAGGTCCAGGGTCACCTTCTACAAATCTCCCCATCACAGACGGAGGTCGAGGCGGATCCGGGAGACGACGACGGAGTCGCGGGTCAGGTCCTCGAATACGTCGAAGAGGTAGGAGACGACGATGAGATTTATGGGGCCGCGGCGGATAGCTCTGCGGACGAGCTCTGCCCCGAAGGTTTCGAGGATACCGACCGGGACACGGGATCGCCTGTCGGCCTTACCCAGGACCCGTTGCCGCAAGCCACAGCCCCGCCTTCGGGCCCGGCTACGGACTCACTTGCTGGGCACGATGTTTCGAAACCGAAACTGAAACCGTCGGGGTCGTCAACACCTAAAATGGCCGACCCGAACTCGAAACTGAAACCAAAGGACTCGAGTGTCCCTAAGATGGCTGCCGTGCCTGTGAAGAAGTCGGTGCCCGTCACCCCGTCGGCTCCGTCGACCTCCGGTCCGCAGAAGCCGAGGAAGTCTGTCGATTCCGATGCTCCGAAATCGAAGCCGACGCCCAAGGAAGGGGCCCCCAAGAAAGATGGTCGGCACGGATCAGCGGCTCCGGCGCCGTCCAAGCCCGCCAAGGTCGGCTCCAAAGAGGCTACGCCCAAGAAGTCTGCGCCCCGGCCTCAAGATTCGGAGGAGCCGAAGACGGTTTCCGCGCCCAAACCGCACAAGGCCCGCGAGGACGTCGGATCCGAGGGACCGCTCAAGGCATCCTTGTCGGCGACGAAACCCACTGGCAGTGTACCGTCCCCCATTGCGGAGTCACTGCAGAGAATCAGGGAGAAAGCCTTTGCTCCATCGGCTCCGATGCCATCACCGCAGCCGCAAAAGGACGCTCCGGCTAAGCCTTCTGGGAAACTCCTTTTTCTCTTGCCACCTAAGGAGGCGCCGAAAGCGTTTTCGACGAAATCGGCTCCGAAACAGGGTTCCTCGCTGCCTGACCCTCTTCCACGTCGTGTACTCGAATCGGAAGACGATTCAGAGCATTTCATCGATGCTGCCACCGGCAAGCTGACACTCTATAAACGGAAGATCACTTCGGAGCCGGTGGACCCCTACGTCATCCCGTTGAAAAAGAAGAGGGTGCACCTTGACGCCTCAGGCCTCACGGAACCGATTCAGCCTCCTCCAAGACGGAGCCCTACTCCCTCCCCAGAACACTCTGTGGGTGAGGAATATGATGAGGATGAACAGTACAATTTCCCTGTCGATGAACCTGATGTACAACCAGATTCTTACGACGACACTGGTGACCAGAACACCCAAGGTGTGGGCCAAGACCCGCAGACCTTTAATGCACGTGCATCCCCGACTGAGGACTCAGCAGGATTTCATGCACTAATTGAACGGGCGGCAGCCAATCATGATGTGGACATGCATGCCGACCCGGTTGAGGAAGACTTCCTTTTTGACACCTTTGCCATATCTGAAAGGACAGTAAAGACACTTCCTATGCTGAAAGGTGTTCTCAAACATGCTGGGGACATTTTTAAGGAGCCTACAAGGGCGAGAGTGGTCAACCCTCGCATTGAAAAGAAGTACAGGCCTGCGCCTGCGGACCCCGTCTACATCCGGGGACAATTGCCACTGGACTCTCTTGTGGTTGCCAATGCCAGGAAACGTGCCAACTCCCAGACAACGGGTGAAGCTCCTCCCCCGGATAAGGAGTCCAAAGTGCTTGAGGCAGGAGGCAAAAGAGTGGCTGCACAGGCGGCAAACTTTTGGCGCATCGCAAATACACAGGCGCTCCTGGCGCGTTATGATAGGGCGCACTACGACACCCTAGAACAGGTTATACAACACCTGCCCCCACAGTTCCAAGAAGGCACCAAAATGCTTATTGAGGAAGGGAAGCTAATATCAAACGCAGCCATCAAGTGTGCACTTGACGCTGCGGACACAGCTGCTAGGGCTATCAACACTAGCGTTATGCTGAGAAGACAAGCCTGGCTACGCATCTCAGGGTTTAAGCAGGATATTCAAACAACAATTCTGAATCAGCCAGTCAATCCTGATAGTCTGTTTGGTCCGGATGTTGACACCACCCTAGAGAAAATAAAGAAGGACACGGAAACTGCTAAGTCTATGGGGGCCCTGCAGTCCCAACAGTTTCGTGGCAGCAATTTTCGTCGCTCAGGTGCACGTGGAGTCACCAGAGGACAGATGGGGCAACAATCCCAGTTCTCCAAAGGTGGAACGCAATCCTCGTTCACTAAACAGAACAAGGGAGGTTATAGGAATAACAGCAACAGAGGTCGCGGCAGAGGAAACAACAGCTCCCGCACCTCTACTCCAAGCAAACAGTGACTTTCTGTCACTGCCCCCCGACCACATAACACCTGTCGGGGGGAGACTGCAGCAGTTCCTGCCCGTCTGGAGAAACATCACCACAGACAGGTGGGTGCGACAACTAATCCAGTATGGTTATTGCCTAGAGCTGACATCCACTCCACCCAACATCCCACCGAGGCAAAGGCCTATGTCCGCAGAGCACTTGCACTTATTGCAGCAGGAAGTGGTGGCGATGCTGCAAAAAGGCGCAATCGAGCTCGTGCCGGTGGGGGAGGAAGGCACAGGGGTATATTCCCTGTACTTCCTTATTCCAAAGAAGGACGGTTCTCTCAGGCCCATTCTCGATCTACGTCCCCTCAACCTGTACATACTGTCAGAGCATTTCCATATGCTTACACTACAGCAGATTCTTCCCTTGCTAAACCAGGGAGACTTCTTAGCGACCTTAGATCTCAAGGATGCTTATTTCCACATTCCACTACACCCGTCACACAGGAAATACCTCAGGTTCACTATTCAAGGCAGGCACTACCAGTTCAAAGTCCTACCCTTCGGAGTCACTACGGCCCCGAGGGTGTTCACCAAGTGTCTAGCGACAGTGGCGGCGCACCTCAGGAGGCAGAATATCCATGTCTACCCCTACCTAGACGACTGGCTCATACAAGCCAAGTCAGAGCAACAGTGCGCCGCAGACATGTCGACTACAATTCACCTTCTTCACGATCTGGGTTTCTCCCTAAATTACCCAAAATCGCATCTTCAGCCGGCACATGTCCGGCAGTTCCTGGGTGCTACGATCAACACCCTGACAGCCATGGCTCAGCCAAACCAAGTCAGAATCGACAGCATTCAGTCGCTGATCCATCGATTCCGACCAAGACACTCCCTGCCAGCGAGAGTGTTCATGCAGTTGATCGGCATGATGGCCTCCTGCATCTTCATAGTCCCTCACGCACGGTTACATATGCGCCCGCTCCAGGAGTGCTTAGCGAATCAGTGGACACAGGCTCGTGGGCAATTGACAGACCTAGTGTTGGTTACCAGTCGGGCATACGACTCTCTGCATTGGTGGACTCCACACAACCTTTGCAAGGGCCGACTGTTCCACGAGCCCGTGCCGCAGATTGTCCTGACGACGGACGCATCTCTCCAGGGCTGGGGAGCACATGTGCTCACTTACACGGTGCAGGGACTATGGACGACGCAGCAACAGAAGATGCACATCAACTATCTGGAACTGATGGCAATCTTCATGGCGCTCAAGTCCTTCATTGTACATCTGAGCAACAAGGTCGTGCTAGTCCGGACGGACAACATGACCGCGATGTACTACATTCAGAAACAGGGGGGCACCCACTCGCCACAGCTGTCTCATCTGGCTCAGAGCATGTGGAAGTGGGCCATTCAGAGGAACATTTTCCTCATGGCAGAACACCTCCCGGGCAAGGACAATCAGATGGCGGATCTGCTCAGCAGATACAGCCATCAGATGCACGAGTGGGAGATACACCCCTCGGTTCTCCACCCGTTCTTCCAGCAGTGGGGTCATCCGGAGATAGACCTGTTCGCAACAAAGGAGAACGCAAAATGCCGACTCTTTGCCGCCAGGTTCCCTCACCCACAGTCGCAGGGGAATGCGATATGGATGAACTGGTCAGGCAAATTTGCATACGCTTTTCCGCCAGCCCCTCTAATACCGCTGGTCGCAAGAAAGCTAAGGCAGCACTCCATGACTCTCGTCCTGGTTGCTCCAACGTGGGCACGACAAGCTTGGTACACCACGTTCCTCGAACTCTCAGTGGTGCCGCATCAAAGACTGCGCCTCACGCCCAGCCTTTTGACGCAGAACCATGGAGACATTCAGCATCCAGATCCACGACAGCTCAACCTGGCGATCTGGCTCCTGAAGTCCTAGAGTTTGGATACCTTAACCTACCTCCAGAATGCATGAGTATCATCAAGGAGGCGAGGAAACCAACTACTAGAGCATGCTATGCTGCTAAGTGGAAGCGTTTTGTCATCTACTGTACGTCCAATGACATCAACCCACTAGATGCATCTATTCCCAACATCATCTGCTATCTGTTACATCTCTACAAGTGCAATCTGGCGTACACTTCCATTAGGATACATCTCTCAGCCATAGCGGCTTATCTTCAGAACAGGCAGCACCTCTCTGTCTTCAGAGTGCCCGCCATTAAAGCCTTCCTTGAAGGTCTGAAGAGAGTCATTCCCCCAAGAACGCCACCAGCTCCGGTGTGGAACCTCAACGTCGTTCTCACCAGACTGATGGGGCCACCATTTGAGCCACTGCACTCGTGTGAGCTCCAATTCCTTACGTGGAAAGTGGCCTTTCTGATAGCTATTACGTCTCTGAGGCGTGTCAGTGAGCTGCAAGCGCTCACCATACAAGAGCCGTTCATTCAAATTCACCCAAATAGGGTAGTGCTACGCACTAACCCTAAATTCCTTCCTAAGGTGGTGTCACAGTTTCATCTTAACCAGACTATCGACTTACCAGCATTCTTTCAAAACCCGCAAACGGTGGCGGAAAGAATGCTTCATACCTTAGATGTACGGAGGGCGTTGATGTACTACATAGACAGAACACAACCCTTTAGAAAGACAAAACAACTCTTTGTTGCCTTCGCACCACAACACAAAGGCAACCCAATTTCTAAAGCAGGGATAGCCAGGTGGATTGTTAAGTGCATCCAGATATGTTATCAGAAAGCCAAGCGCACTTTAACAATACCCCCCAGAGCGCACTCCACACGCAAACTGGGGGCATCCATGGCTTTCCTAGGGAACATTCCTTTAGAGGATATTTGCAGAGCAGCCACGTGGGTCACACCACATACCTTCACAAAACACTACTGTGTTGATGTGCATTCCAAGCAGCAAGCAGCTGTAGGACAGGCTGTTCTCAAGACACTTTTTCAGGTTTCTGCAGCTGGCACGGGCAACCGCCGCTGATGGAGGGACTGCTATGTATTCTATGCTAAGATATGAATTTAGCAGCCCACATGCCTCGAACTGAATATGCTACTTACCAGTATGCATCTGTTCTTGGCATGTAGGGCTGCTAACATTCATATCGCCCGCCCTCCTCCCCGGTGCCTGTCGCAGCTGCAGATATACTATTGTATTTATTCATTAGCATGGACATCCTTTACACTTTCACTCCATCTCCTGCCACAATGGCGAAAAACAATCTGGGGATGGAGCCGATGCCCATGCGCACTGTAGTCCAGGGGAGGAGCCACCTATCTCAGGATACTTCGAAGACTCTTCCAGGACAACAATGTGCAATCATCCGAGCCCAACACTAGGCGGCGATCTAATGCTAAGATATGAATGTTAGCAGCCCTACATGCCAAGAACAGATGCATACTGGTAAGTAGCATATTCATTCTCAGGGCATATGTGGAAAGTCAAGACCTACTTCTCCGTCAGTAATCTACACAACAAGCAACAGAAGGTTGCCAACCTGCACTCATATGAAAAAATAAAAGGTATGCACCTTTTTATTCCAAAAGCAATATAGGTAATTCTCACTTATTCTTCTTGGATGTGGAGAAAAGCAGGTTAAATGAAGCAATACTCTGCCTAAACCATCCAAAACTAATTGGGAGACAATGCGTCACAAACCACTGAATTTGCCTGCCTGGACCTCTGATGTTTTCTGTGATGCTAAACTCCCTTTCAACCACTTCCACGCACTTTATTCACTTATTCTATTCTGTAAGCACAACAAATGTTATTATACAGTAATGTATGATCGGCCTGAAGCTAGAGGAAGTATGAATGTAAGTGTCGCCTACCACTTCAGATTATGTGGGGGCGGCCAAAAGAACTACATTCTGCACAAATCCTGCAAAATAACTCATTACTAAGACAAAGACCCAGGATGTGAGGTACCCACTCCACCCTAATTGTGATAATGTTTTACTACCAATCAGAGAGATACAGCAGGACGATTTTAATTTCTTGCATTAAGCCCCAAGACACACTCGCTACGCCGAATGATATGTCTCAATTGTCCAATTTGCTTTCCTCATTGTGACTCGGTGTTAGACGGGGACCTGGAGGGTCGGCCGAGCACAAGGGGAGAGGCCTCCAGTGAGGACCGTCTCCAGCGATCGCACAGACAGGTAACTTCCCCCCCACAGATGGACACCACACGAAGATCAGATTAATACCTTTTATAGGCAGTTCTTGAAATGAGGCAGTATGATACAAGGAGATCAGGACATGGTGGTCCTCTCAGCTCTAGTCTCTAGTAGGAAAAGGGGGGTAGCGGGACAGTCTTGGTACCCGTAGGTACGGCGGTGGAACGGTGATAGCTCACAATCCTCGAGCTCGGTGTTCGGACGGGTCGGACCGCGGCAGCGCCAGCAGGTCCCGAAGAGGTCGTAGGTGGCAACGGGCCGCGGCAGCGCCAGCAGGTCCCAACGAGGATGAATGTTACAACGGGCCGCGGCAGCGCCAGCAGGTCCCACGAAGATGGAGGTTACAACGGGCCGCGGCAGCGCCAGCAGGTCCCACGAAGATGGAAGTTACAACGGGCCGCGGCAGCGCCAGCAGGTCCCACGAAGATGGAAGTTACAACGGGCCGCGGCAGCGCCAGCAGGTCCCACGAAGATGAAGGTTGCAGAAGGCCGCGGCAGCGCCAGCAGGCAGGACAATAGTTCACAAGGCAGGGCTGCGGCAGCGCCAGCAGTCCGTCAAGGATGAGTTCGTCGCGGTGTCTCTCGACTCCAGGATACAACTGCCTTCCTGTTCTGGGGCTGCCTCAGTTATAGGTCTGGCGCTCTTTGATGTCCGGACCCTCGCTCTTGGAGGTCGGGAGGTCCGGGATGAGGGAGTCCAGACACCCAGCAGGGGGGTGGAGCCGGCACCCGGGGAGGCCGGGGGTGATTGGCACCTGGCGGGAGAGAACCATCGACACTTCTTACTCCCATTGACCTGCCAAGTGGTCCGTTCACCTCCTGGGTGGATGGTGGTGCCGGGATGTCGGGGCCTGGCCAGGCCCGGGGTTGGGGGTCGAGCGGAGGCCACGCGGCCTCGTGGCGCAGTGTCCAAGATGGCGGTTGGCCCGGGCAAGGGTGCTGACGGTGGCCCAGGCCAGGGACACAGGGGATACCGGGGGTAGATGTCCCATGGGGGACGGGTTGCGGGTTGCTTCTGCGGGTAGTACCTGGAGGGCCGGTACCAGGGCCCTGTCATGCGGGGAGGGAGCGAGCCCTTCATGGGGCCTGTCCAACATGCGTCCCCCCCAGCTGAAGGCGGGGAGAGTCACTCATCCTCTTGGGGACTTTCCTCGTCGAGGCGGAAAAAGCGGGACAGGCCGTCCGCGTTGGCGTGGTCTTGACCAGGGCGATGCTCTACAGTGAAGTCCATCCCCTGCAGGGAGATGGACCACCGCAATAGTTTGGGATTCTCCCCCCGCATTTGCATTAGCCATTGCAGGGGCCGATGATCTGTTTGTACCCGGAAGTGGGTTCCGAAGAGGTAAGGTCGGAGCTTCTTGAGGGCCCACACTATGGCGAAGGCCTCTCTCTCAATAGTGCTCCAGCGCTGCTCGCGGGGCAGTAGGCGTCTGCTGATGAAGGCCACTGGTTGGTCGACTCCCTCGGGGTTCAGTTGGGAGAGGACGGCCCCAATACCATGGTCGGAGGCATCGGTCTGAACGATGAACTCGCGGCTGTAGTCGGGGGCCTGGAGCACAGGAGCGGTGCACATGGCGGCCTTCAGCCTCTCGAAGGCCGCTTGACAGTCGGGAGTCCAGTTGACTCTTTTTGGGTGGTTCTTCGACGTGAGTTCCGTGAGGGGCCCCACAATGCTGCCATAGTCATTCACGAACCGCCGGTAGTATCCGGTGAGCCCCAGAAAGGCTCGGACATCGGTTTGTGTTTCGGGGGGTTGCCAGGACTGAATGGCAGCTACCTTGAGTTGAAGGGGGGCCACCAGACCGCTCCCCACTTGGTGTCCGAGGTAGGTCACGGACCCCTGGCCGATTTGGCACTTGCTGGCCTTGATTGCTAGGCCGGCCTGTTGGAGGGCCTGCAGGACCTCTCGGAGGTGGTGGAGGTGGTCTGTCCAGTGGCGGCTGTATACCGCGATGTCGTCCAGGTAGGCGGCGCTGAATTCTTCGAGGCCCGCCAATACCTGGTTCACCAGTCTTTGAAAAGTGGCTGGAGCGTTTTTCATGCCGAATGGCATCACTCTGAAATGGTAGTGCCCATCCGGGGTGGAGAAAGCGGAACGTTCTTGGGCCCGGGGGGTGAGGCCGATCTGCCAGTAGCCTGCTGTCAGGTCGAAGATGCTTAGGTAGCGGGCTGCCCCCATGTGGTCGACTAGTTCATCTGCTCGGGGGATAGGGTGAGCGTCGGTTCGGGTGACCGCGTTCAGACCCCGATAGTCGATGCAGAATCGGAGCTCAGGTGGGGTGCCCGGGGCCGCGGCCTTGGGGACCAGTACGACCGGGCTGGCCCAGGGACTGTCCGAAGGTTCGATGACTCCGAGGGCGAGCATCTTGGAGACTTCTTCTTGGATGCAGGTGCGTACCCGATCCGGTACTCGGTACGCCCGGTGTCGGACAGGAGGACTGTCCCCAGTGTCCACGTCGTGCAGGCACCAGGAGGTGACTCCGGGTGTGAGAGAAAACAGGTCTGCGAACGGCAGCAGGAGGGCCCGACAATCTTGACGCTGCTCCGGGGTCAGGGCCTCGGAGAGTCGGACCCCGTCCACCGAACCATCTCTTTCACGGGTCCTCAGTAGGTCAGGGAGGGGCTCGGAGTCTCCTTCTGCGCCACTGTCGGTAGCCATCAGCAGGCTGAGCTCTGAGCGCACGAAGTGTGGTTTGAGTCTGTTGGCGTGGAGAACCCGGAGGGGCTTCCGGGGGGACTCCAGGTCGATGAGATAGGTGACGGGGCTCTTGCGCTCGATCACCTTGAAGGGCCCCGTCCATTTGTCCTGCAAGGCACACGGTTCGATGGGGGACATCACCCATACCTGCTGACCCGGTTCAAACTCAATGGAGGAGGCATGTTGATCGTACCATTTCTTCATGTCCTCTTGACTGGCCTCAAGATTGGCCTTGGCGATCTCCATGAATCGCCGGGTCTGATTGCGGAGGGTCAGGAGGTACTTGTAGACGTCTGGAGGGGTTTTTAGGGGGGCCATTTCCCATTCTTCCTTCACTAGGCTGAGAGGCCCGCGAACGGGGTGTCCATACAGGAGTTCGAAGGGGCTGAAGCCGAGGGACTTCTGGGGGACTTCTCGGTAGGCGAAGAGGAGGCACGGTAGTAGCACGTCCCACTGGCGGCGTAGGGGTTCTTCTAGCCCCAAGATCATCCCCTTGAGAGTGCGGTTGAACCGCTCGACCAGTCCGTTTCCCTGGGGGTGATAGGGCGTTGTGAATCGGTAAGTGACCCCGCACTGCTGCCAGAGGGATTTCATATACTTTGAAATAAAGTTCGTACCCCTGTCGCTGACGACTTCCCGGGGGAAGCCCACTCGAGAGAAGATCCCCATTAAGGCTCGACCCACCACTGGGGCTGTTATAGTACGAAGGGGGACCGCCTCAGGATAGCGGGTGGCGTGGTCCACCAGGATGAAGCGATGCCCTTGTGCTGTTCGGGGGTCCAGGGGCCCCACAATGTCTATTCCCACCCTCTCGAACGGGGTGGTCACCACGGGGAATGGTTGTAGGGGTGCCTTGAGTTTGCGGCCGCTCTTCCCGCTGGCCTGGCAGGTCGGGCAGGACCGGCAGTGGTTGGAGACGTCATTTCTCATTTTGGGCCAAAAAAAGTGAGTCACCAGGCGGTGGTAGGTCTTGTCTTGCCCCAGGTGCCCAGCCAGGGGGACATCATGGGCCAAGTTCAACAGGAAGTCTCTGAAGTGGAGGGGTACCACCAGCACTCGACCGGCCCCCAGCTCTGCGATTCTCTGCTCGCTGTACAAGAGATCATTGTCCCAATAAACCCAGTGGGCCCCGGTGGTGTCGCCTTGGCCCTGGGCGAGCGCTTGCTGTCGCAGTCCCTCGAGGGAGGGACAGGTCTTTTGCTCCTGCCGGAATTGTTCTTGGGTGGGCCCCCCTTCTTGACGCCACTGAGCCAGGTCGGGAAGTTCGGGGGGCTGTGCGGACCCCTCTGTGGTGGGTTCCGGGTGGTCGGTATGGATGAAGTCTTCTTCTGGAGCGATCGAGGGCGGAGGTGCTGACCATTCCGGTTCTTCTGGTCTCGGGATGGTGCGGGTGGCCATGGACCGGGTGGTCACGCACGCCCAGTCCGGGAGACCCAACATCCCCAGATGCTCTCTTCTTTCAACAGCTGCCCACGGGGAGCTCTCGAGATCGTTCCCCAGGAGGCAGTCCACGGGGGCATCGTCGCGGACAGTTACTTTCAGCATGCCGGACACTCCTCCCCATTCGAAGGGGACGCAGGCCATCCGACACAGGCTCTCCGAGTTGTCTGCCGATCGGACGGGGCAAAGCACGTTTGGCAGGATTTGTTCTGGGGTCACCAGGTGACAACGGACGGCCGTCACACTGGCCCCGGTGTCACGCAGTGCCTCGGCCTTGCGCCCATTTATGCTCACCCATTGGCTGTACTTCCGAGTGTTGGCGGGCAGGGGAGTCCGCGGGACCATGTCTCTTCCTCCTAGGCAGGCCAGGGTCATGGCGGCGGGTTCCCACTCGAACTGCTCCGACTCGTATGCTTCAGAGTCTTCGGAGACCTGTTCTTCTCCTAGGGCGGCGGCCGCCACCTGGCGGGGCCCGGGAACCTGGTTCTTCGGGCAGGTCGGGTCACTGGCATAGTGGCCGACTCGCTGGCATCGATGACACGTAACGTTGGCTCGGAACCCCGGGCGCATCGGGGGGTTTCCCCGGCCTGCTGGGGGCGGGGTGGTGTTAGCGGGAGCGACTGGGGCAGCGTCTCTGCCCCGGCCCTGTCCTCCTCCTCCTCCCCGGGGACGGTGATGACCTTGGTTGGTTCTGTTCTTCTCGTTCGGCCCACTCCGGGCCACTCGGGTGCTCTCCCACCGATCCGCCTCGGTGGCGAGCTGCCGTGGTTCAGTCAATTTACTGTCGAGGAGGTGCTGCCTGAGCTCGACGAAACAGTAGTTGGAGAGGTGCTCCCACACAATGAGATTGAAGAGTTGTTCGTAAGTGGTTACGTTGTTACCCTTGATCCATCCCTCGAAGGCCCGGCTGAAATAGTTCACGTATTCCAACCAAGTTGTGCCTGGGATCCGGGTGCAGTTGCGGAACCTCTGGCGGTACATTTCGGGCGTAAGCCCATATCGACTGAGAAAGGCGGCCTTCATGTGGTCGTAGGACGTCATTTGATGGTCCGGAAGCTGCAGCAGGGCATCACGGCCCTCATTGACGAATCTCCCCCATAACCCGGCTCCCCAGTCACTTCGAGCGACCCGGTGGGCAGTCATGGCGATCTCATAGGCCTTGAACCACTGCTGTATGTCGTCGTTTCGGTGGTATTCTCGGACCACATCCTTGGGGATGTGGACCTTCTGCTCGGTAGTACCCGGGGAGCGCGGTGACTCGGGCACCCCTAGGTTCTTGTTCAGTTTGCGTATTTCTATCTCTGCTAGTTTGCACTCGTGTTCGTACGCCAGTCTTTTTTCCTCGAGATCCCTCTGTCTCTGTTTTTCCTCTCGCTCTTCTCTGAGCCGTAAGTGTTCTAAGTTTATTTTTTGTTCCGCCAGCTTCAATTCTCCGTCTAATTTGAGCCGTGCCAAGTCTAACTCGTGTAGTCTATTTTTTTCCCGCTCCTGGATCTCTTCTCGGGAGGGGCCTGTTCTCCGTTCTTCCGTCAGGGTGGTGTTGACTGCCGGGGCTTCGGGGTCCCGGGGGGTGGCGGTATTCGTCTCTGTCCAGGCTTCTAGGCTTCTAGGGCGTTTTTGAAGTCTTCTTTCGTGCTTAGCCCGGTGGTAGCAATGCCTAAGTCCATGCAAAATTGTTTGAGCTCTCGGTGGTTGTATTCTTCCAGCTTTTCCATCTGGAACTTCTCTGCCGATCCGTTCTCTTTGGTCGTCATTGTGGTTTTAGTCGTAGGGTGAGTTACTGTCTGTACGGTACGCGTTGGTTCGGATCGCGCCGCTGGCCACCAATGTTAGACGGGGACCTGGAGGGTCGGCCGAGCACAAGGGGAGAGGCCTCCAGTGAGGACCGTCTCCAGCGATCGCACAGACAGGTAACTTCCCCCCCACAGATGGACACCACACGAAGATCAGATTAATACCTTTTATAGGCAGTTCTTGAAATGAGGCAGTATGATACAAGGAGATCAGGACACGGTGGTCCTCTCAGCTCTAGTCTCTAGTAGGAAAAGGGGGGTAGCGGGACAGTCTTGGTACCCGTAGGTACGGCGGTGGAACGGTGATAGCTCACAATCCTCGAGCTCGGTGTTCGGACGGGTCGGACCGCGGCAGCGCCAGCAGGTCCCGAAGAGGTCGTAGGTGGCAACGGGTCGCGGCAGCGCCAGCAGGTCCCAACGAGGATGAATGTTACAACGGGCCGCGGCAGCGCCAGCAGGTCCCACGAAGATGGAGGTTACAACGGGCCGCGGCAGCGCCAGCAGGTCCCACGAAGATGGAAGTTACAACGGGCCGCGGCAGCGCCAGCAGGTCCCACGAAGATGGAAGTTACAACGGGCCGCGGCAGCGCCAGCAGGTCCCACGAAGATGAAGGTTGCAGAAGGCCGCGGCAGCGCCAGCAGGCAGGACAATAGTTCACAAGGCAGGGCTGCGGCAGCGCCAGCAGTCCGTCAAGGATGAGTTCGTCGCGGTGTCTCTCGACTCCAGGATACAACTGCCTTCCTGTTCTGGGGCTGCCTCAGTTATAGGTCTGGCGCTCTTTGATGTCCGGACCCTCGCTCTTGGAGGTCGGGAGGTCCGGGATGAGGGAGTCCAGACACCCAGCAGGGGGGTGGAGCCGGCACCCGGGGAGGCCGGGGGTGATCGGCACCTGGCGGGAGAGAACCATCGACACTTCTTACTCCCATTGACCTGCCAAGTGGTCCGTTCACCTCCTGGGTGGATGGTGGTGCCGGGATGTCGGGGCCTGGCCAGGCCCGGGGTTGGGGTCGAGCGGAGGCCACGCGGCCTCGTGGCGCAGTGTCCAAGATGGCGGTTGGCCCGGGCAAGGGTGCTGACGGTGGCCCAGGCCAGGGACACAGGGGATACCGGGGGTAGACGTCCCATGGGGGACGGGTTGCGGGTTGCTTCTGCGGGTAGTACCTGGAGGGCCGGTACCAGGGCCCTGTCATGCGGGGAGGGAGCGAGCCCTTCATGGGGCCTGTCCAACACTCGGGATGTACGTGAGGATCCCTAAAAATAATCCAGCAAATACTGATATTTTTACAACATAATGCCATCTCCAATTGCTGCATGACCGGTATGAATAAGCCCATTCAGACTGTTTTTCTTTCAGTTCTTCCATTAGAAATGCAAAACTGCAAGTATCAGAATCCAAACCAAGGAACCACTCTTGAACAACTAACGTACACACCATAAGCAAAGCTATCTATGAATATAGGAGCTGCATTCTGTACAATTTCATAAACTCTATATATATTGAAACTGTGAAAAGCCTCCGCTATACCTATATTACAGTACAGTCGCACTTTCTAAGATCTTGCATTTAATCACATTATGATTTTACATTTTGTTTAAAATTACTAATCAATGTAAATTAAGTCTTGCCATGTTTCTAAATACATTTTTCACTGTCCACTTTCTACATTTTATAAATAACGTATTTAAAAGTTTTGTAAAAATACACGAAAATGTTTACTAGCAAGACATTTCCTAGCTGTTTATATAGTAGCCTGATAAATATTGTACAAGTATGTTGAACAATTTAAATTGCACTGACTCTTAAAACAACATAGACAGCATTATTGCATTAAGGAAATTACAAATTTCGGGAATATTTACAAATAGGAAATCGTTTCGGGATATGACATAGGTTTGCCCACAAATCCAAATTAAGACCTGAGCACAAGGTGTACAAGGGTGAGTTGGGTACAATATTAGCGGCATAAACTGGGAGGCTTATTGCACCCAGCGTATTCTAAAGCTTACACAGGTCGTACTAAAAAAAGAGTAGCACGTTAAACAAATATACCAATGAATAGGAAGGTGGCTGCACCACTGCTATGCCGGGGCACAATGAAAGTCCGATTTTCGTTAGTATCACATGCAAAGTGTGACATTTTTCAGGTCATTGTGGCAGTTTGATTTTCAAGGTAATACCCTGTACCGGCTTTGTTTGAGAGGGAGAAGCATACTCTGTGTTCATGATGGAGAATTGTGCTATCTATACACAAAGGTATAGGTCGCCTACATGGAAAAACCCCCGAACAAGTCAAAAGGTTCTAGAAAGAGAGCCTCACCTCCTGTCTCCCAATAAATGATCTTCACACATCAGCTCTCCCTCTAGGAATCAACTTCAATATGGGTGACCAGTAGAGGTAACCAGAAAGGTGTTTTTTTAAACGTTGACAGTGTAAGGGGCAGTACTAGGAGGGTCTTAGCGATAGAACTTCCCACTAAGGCCTACTATTGGTTCTCAAAATGGCGCGCCCCTTAAGACGGCCCTCTTGCCCCCAATGAACCTTCCCCCAATAATGGAAAACAAAACACCTCCACGCTGCCCCAGCCTTACTGGAGCCGGTGCTGCACAGTCTTCCACGTTGATATCTAACCAGCTCTTCTGACGTATGCTGTGGAGGCGTGAGTTTTTTTTTATCTGTGGGTATCTGCAGCACGCTGTGTAATTGCAATTTCAGTTTCCCCTTAAGAGCCACTGCTCAAAAACCAGCGAATGTGAAAAGAAGGTTTAGGTAGGTATTAGTTATCCAAATAATGGACATGGTCTGTGAGTATTTAACACCCTCCCTATTAGCAAAAGCATAGCTCTCGTGTTCCTCATGTACGTACGTTAGATACTTTGGGGAGAAAAGTAGAAAAGAGGGAGTGGGGAAAGTGGACAGGGAGTGAGGTCAGTGACAGACACTACACAACGCATGCACACCTCCCACAATATATGGTGATTGGCACACAAACCTGGCAACATTTGGCATTAAACCAGCTAGACAAGACAACAAGCACAAGGGTTACTTAGGCGCTACAAAGTGAGTTCAGTTTATGAAAGCGCTTAAGTATGGACCCGTGAAAAAGCATGGGGGAACAGGAAAATACAGGGAGAGTATAATGATAGAGATAGCGAAGGCTGGGGCTTGGACAGCAAGGAAGTACGAGGTGGAGCAGGTGCTGAAAGGGAGAACACCCAGGGCCAAGGAAGGAAGATCCAGGCACACGGGAGAGCAGGCGTAGACCAGAGAGCCAGGAGTAGCAGGCAAGAAATAAACAGGGAGAGCAGATGGGGCCGGGGGAACAGTCGGGCATCGCGGAGAGGTGGCAATAAAGAAGAGCGGAGATGCTAGGTGAGGCCCGGCGGTAATATGCAGGTAAAGGGGGGGGGGAGAACCAAAAACATGGGGAGGAAAGTGTGGGGGAAGCAAACCGGGACAGGCAGAAACTGTGCAGAAGAGAAAGGAACCAGAAGCTGCAATCAATAACCAGCATTGGCCGCACGGCCTTAAAAGTAACGCGGCCGCGAAGCTGAATAAGACAAGCCAGGGAGTTCTGTGCGCTCGCGCTAAACTGAAATAAAAAAAAACACACGAGTGGTAACGCGATCTGTGGTGGGGGAGGGGGAGGGAATTGAAGCGCGTAGAGAGGCACGCAAGGCTTAATGACCCTTGACAGAAAACCACATGGCGGCTGCGCGTGTGCATGCGTACGCAAGCTTGAGGCCAGGAAAAGCCTGTGGTAGCACTTTCAAAAGCCACTCACTAAATTTCTCGCAGACAGCGCATGCGCTGGCTCAGCGAGACCTAAAAAGGCACTTCCCTGGACCAACATCTACCTTTCTGCCAAATTTGGTGTAATTCTGTTCGGTGGTTCGGGCTGTAGCCATATCTAAAGTTCCTGCGGGAATTAACATGGGAAACGCACATTTTTTTGACCCTGTCCACCTTTTTATCAGTCCCTGCTTGACCGTTGGGGTTGAAGCCGAAACCTTCCATGCACAACAAGAATCACAGGGGCACTTTGTTCGGAAATTTCGTGAAGATTCATCACACAATGCCTGCCAAAGATATAGACAGGACAAAAATGCTTTTCCTATGTAAACTAGGTCCTAGGTGACCACCAGTGGGTAATATATATGTAACTCAATCATCATGCAAAGGAATGGACACTTGTATCTACAATAACCATTGGTTATTATTTGAAAACCCTCATAGACGTTGAGATGTTATAAGTGCGGTGTATCTTTTATCCGCCCCTTCTCTAGCGTCATGGCATATTCATCGGGTTAACAAATGACGTGCTATATGCCTGCCTCACCCGAGGCAACCTCTGGAAAGAGTAGAACTGTCCAGGAATGAAAAAATGCACTTGTCCAGAGGGTTTGTAGTGTAGTGCTAGTGAGCCAAAAAATTCTAAAAACAGGTTTGCACCCAAACGAACAATTTATTATAAAAAGGGTGTAAACTGTAGTTAAAAAAATAGTGGTATATGAGGTAATTGAGTTACAGGACTACCATATAACTCCATCTAGGTCGACATGTTTCAGCTCTATTGGGCCCGAGGGGTCTGTAGAGCTTTCGTCAGGACAATGCAAAAGAGACAAATTGAATACTCACACTGTTCGTGTAGTGTTCATTAGTTGTGTGAAAATTTCACACTCAGTTTCCTGTGTAGGGCAAACAAATACAAGAAAAATTGTACATAGTATAGCGGCTTATAGCATGCACAGCAAGGGACTCATTTTAGTTGCCCGGTGCAGAGAAGTGAAAAAATTCAATCAAACTCCATTCGTACGTCTGTTTGCACCACATTGTGGATACTATATTATATGGGAGCAGTGAAGATGTGAAGCAATGGATCGTGACACTGGAACTTTAGGATGAACAATGATTCAAAATAAAATTATAGTAATGAGTAATTATAGGATAGTGGGTCAAAGTTACTATTAGTAGCCCAGGTGCCCGCTTCATGTGTTTAAATGGTTGCAGGCACGGGGGTTTAGCATTATGGGTCGTGCACGGCGTATTCTAATACATGCGCTAATACTAATAATACCTTTATTTTCAGGAAATCTCTCCGCATCAGGCGGGCTATTAGAGTCGCTGTTCACAAGGCATTCGCTAGAATAACAAAAGCAATGCGTTTTGCGTGAAGGTATCACAATAAATGCAAGAGCGCAGCCGTTACTTACTGCGTTTAGTTAGGTGCTCGTCTCGCGCCATTCTTACCCTCGTGTTGGATGCAATTACTGCTTGTGCTGACTCTGTCCCTGGGAAGAGGAACGCCACTTCCTTGTTTGTATTTAAAGTCATGGACAGCAACAAGGGACTGCTGCCAGGCATGGGTATTAAAGTGGCAGGGACACATTGTTCGTTGTCATTCAAGGAACGGCATAGTAACTTAAAAGAGTTATTTACTCTATCTTGTCAAAAATATGAAAAATGACTAAATGTCATAAATAGTCGCTAGAGGCTATGTTTTGAGAAAATTATTAAGGGCCTCTTATTGACATGGTGGAAATATCGTACTCAAATAAATTGGAATTTTAAATAAGTAAGTACAGAACGACCAGGAATAGATCTAAATGGTTGATCAGTAGATCAAAGACAGTGTGGACGTTTAATAAAACTGGTGCCACGGAATATTATCATTCATCCCATGTAAATGGGTACCCAATCGATTGACCCATCTTTGCTCCCTTTCAAATAATGTGCGTTCAGCGTCAGTGTGTTTTTCATGGAGTTTTTCCAGCACTGTCCATCTAAGATCATCGCACGAATGTCCTGCTGTCACGAAATGTGTGCAGAGTTTTGTTGTACTTTTTTTGAGCCGTATGTTGCTCCTATGTTCTCCTATGCGAGTCTTGACCTCACGGCAGGTCATCCCCACATATTTTTGTTGACAAGGACATGTTATGAGGTACACCACATGGGTGGAATTACAGTTTGTGTGTTGCCTCTGTGTCCATAACAAGCTGTCAGTCAATTGTAGGGTCTTGGTTGGATTTGTGAATTTACAGACTCCACAGGTGCCACAGGGAAAATGGCCAGTTATTGGGGTCATATTGATGCTTCTTATGGTAGTTGTAGTGAGTCTTTTCCTGGGGCGAGTGTGTACTAACACATCTTTGAGATTTTTTGTCCTCCGGTTGGCAAATCTTGGCTTGGGCCAATCAAAATTCCCTGAGGTCACTATTGGCCAGTTCTTCCTTATTAGTTTTTGTACCTGATACGAGGCTGGGCAGAAGGTGGTCACACATGTGACAAGGTCCTTTACTGGTTCCTTCTGGTAACTCTGTAACAGACATTCCCTTGGTTGGTTTTGAGCTCTTTTTTTACATTTAGAGATTGTCTGTGGGGTGTAGTTTCTAGCTCGTAATTTCCTACTTAGTATTGTAGCCTGTTGTTTATAATCGCTTGCTTTGCTACAATTTCGCTTGTGTCGAAGAAACTGGCTATAAGGGAGATTGTCTCTGAGAGGTTGAGGATGGAAACTAAAATACGATAATAGGCTGTTTTTAGCTGTAGGTTTTGTGTAGGTCCTTGTTTCTAGTTTCCCATTCTCAGAAAATATAGTCAAGTCTAAAAAGTCTATGCTCTCTCTGTTGGCGATAGAGGTAAACCTGAGCCACCGGTCTTGGGCATTCAGCCATTCCATGAATGAGGTCAAGGAGTTCTTTGTGTCCCAAATTAACAGGACGTCATCGATATAACGTTTCCAGTATAATATACTGGAAACGTATGGATTGTCATTGTTGAGGACGAATTTCTGTTTGAATTGACTCACATACAGTCCAGCTACCGATGGAGCGAAGGCGCTTCCCATGGAGGTGCCATGGCACTGTAGGAAAAGTTGTCCGTTGTATTCAAAGTAATTTTCTTTCAATGCTAGGCGGCAGCACTCAAGAATAAAATGGCGAGGGGTTTTATGAGGCCATTCTTGAGGAATAAAAGGTCTTCCAGCATTTGCATGGTATCATCTTGGGGCAGGCTCGTATAAAGCGATTCTACATCTAATCCAACTAGGATCACGGTGTTGGGGTCGAATGCTTTATCGGCTATCTGGGTTAGAAGATCACGAGTATCCTTTAGGTATGTCGGGGTACTTTGCACTAGCGGTTTAAGATATTCATCCGTGAATTTGGAGAGGGGTTCTAGAAGTGACCCGATACCCGAGACTATCGGGCGTCCTGGTGGTGGGGATTTATTTTTATGGGTCTTGGGCAATGAATAGAAAAAGGGGACTTTGGGTGTTCTTGGTGTTAAAAAGTCCGCCTCTTTTTGAGAAAGCCATCCATTCACCTCTGCTTCATGAACCATTATCGCGATGGTGTTAAACAACCTATCGGTAGGGTCAGAATCCAATTTTCTGTAGAAATTTTCATCCGACAGCAGTAGGAGGCATTGTTGGTCATATCCTTCTTTTGTGAGGATGACCACACCCCCACCCTTGTCCGCCGGTTTAATGATGATGTTATCATTATTCTTCAGTTCAGCTAAGGCTCATCTCTCCTTGTACTATCACACTACCGTAGCTTGGGGGTCGAGAAGGGAAATTTATAGACCACTAGGTATGTTCCCTAATACGAATGTCAATACAATATATACCTATAGTCTAAAAAATGTGTCAAAGGCACAATAGGTGTGTCACTCCAAATACCCACAAGTGAAGGATTGATAGAAAAAGAAAGGAAGACAAGACATCCCTTAAGGATAAGATCCCTCACTCACCCGAAGGTGACATGCTTCATCATTGGGGTCCTCCTTACCAATGTTCAGACCTAGTCTGCATTGGGAGCTGCTACTTCTGATGGATTTAGGGAAGTAGCTCAGAGATGTTTTCACTAATAAAGACTAGGATGGTAATCCCAATGGGAGCTAGAGGGTGTAGTGAGGTGTGCAGCGCTGTGAAAAGATATATACACTAAGTGGTGAAATTAAAACTGCCTAGGTACAATCACAGAGCAATGCTTTAATAGTGTGTTGTACTTGACAGGATTAAAAGAAAGGTAACAGCACAGTGGTATGGATTTAGAACCACTGTCACTCGGTGGTCGACATGTTTCAGCCTCTAGATCACTACCCATGTATCAATGGCTTTCTTCAGGACCAGATTGCATTAGTGATGATGCTGCTGCACTGTTTAGTGTAAAAAATAAAAATAGAATGATAAAGAAAATTTATACAGAACCGGTATTCCTGCTTGTCTTTTCAGTCAGGTCATACCCAGGTATCTGTAAACAAAAAACACATTGTAGGAGGGAGAAGAGACACACTTGAAAACTACTGTGCTACTTGATCATTTTAGCAACACTTGTCAATAAATCACAAGTGTCATACTTATAAGAGCGATTTGAAGTATCAAGGACTTACCCTCATCAGTAGGATATTCCTGCCTCACCTCTACCTGGCGGACTGCTCTGGAGGGAGGCCCCGCTCTGCGGGGGAAATGATGTGTATAAGTGTCAAAGGAACAGTACACTTATCTATGTCAATATATGCATTTATTCAGTTTGACATTAGTGTCTTAAAAAACTCCTGATGAGACACACTCACAAAATGAAGAGACCTGAGACACCCACCCAGCTTGGTGACCAGGGGCGCCGCCTCAATGGTTCCTTAATGTTATGAAACATTATTTAGAAAAACTTTTAAAGAAAATATTACTGGCTAAACATTTTCTGCAGTCAAAAAACCAGTGTAAGCATATGAATTGAACTAGTTCTTATAGTATGACGCTATGCTAAATAATGCTTACACCCTCTATAGTTTAGTGCAAAAAGCAAGAGTTTGTAGTGGCCTTACCTGTCCGTCGGTACCTCGTCACCTTCGAGATCAAGTCCCGGGAGGTACCGACTAGCAGGCAGACTCTCTTTTAAATAGTGTGTTTGTCACTTGTTCGAAGCCCGGAGCGCCAAAGGTCCTCATTATCCTTGGTGGGCCGGGGATTTGCCTGTATTCATCTGTTTGAACAGAACACCACACGCTATTTACTCGCGCATGCGTGGAACGGGCCACATTAAGAAACACTGCTCCTATGCGCATGCGCTGTAGACTATCACGTCAGTGCTCGATTAGGAAAACACAGCGCATGAGCAATGGAACGCTGTGTCGTCTTGGCAAATGTTGATCCTGGTGATATCTATATCGAGTTATTTAACGTCTCCCTAGTGTATCGAATAAAAAAGGGGGGGGGGGGAGAGAATAGAGTATTCACTATTACTGAGATACTACAAAATAGCAAATAACATTATGACCCAGAATTGCACGATTCCGTATTTTTAACTGCTCAGCAAAGAGTCATCAAAAAACCAAGCTATTTGATCACAGGGTCAATGGAGAAGCTCTTTTATCTGACCTGGGGACAGACTTACCAAATTAATTAATTAATTGGAACTAAGTTCTGATTAAGTTCTGACAGCAGGGCCCACCCACAAATACACCAAGGATTTTGTGTTAAATGGACAACCAGGGAATATCATCGTTGAGTCCCTGCGTTTCTGTCCCAAGTCTGTACACCCATTGTTGTTCCTTTCTGAACAGATATTGCGTGGGATCACTTAGCTGGGGTGGAATCCAAGGTTTCTCTAATACCACCCACCGTAAATCTGTGTCTAAGTGTCCTTTGTCTAGAAAGTGATTGGTGAGTTTAGTAGAACGTTTGCCACATCTGATGGTGCTCTTATGTTCTTGACAATAATAGAGAAGCCCTATTGGAAAAAAGCCCCTCTAAAGTTACGAATCAAAGGATTACGTTTGTCAATACCTTTTCAAGCTTCTCCAACTCAGTAAAGAAGAGTATTAACAAGCATTGGGGAGTCCTGAATTTAGCAAACAACACTTTAGAACGACCCTTATTTGCCTACAAACGGAGTGCTAACTTAAAGGACAAGTTAGTCCACACACGACCTCATGGCCAGCAGAACTCCGGGATCCAGACCACGCTGTGGAATATGCCGCAAGTGATAGGCCACTACCCGTGTGGCACTTGCACGGTGTGCCCTCAAACTGAAAGAACTCTAGAGATAGAGATAGGCACATCTCGGCCATGGAAAATCAACAAGCACACCAATTGTAATAGTGATCGTCTCATTTACTTGATATGGTGCCCATGCTCCCTCCGTTATGTAGGCATGACGACGAGAAAAATTAAGACACGCATTCAAGAACATAAGAGCACCATCAGATGTGGCAAACGTTCTACTAAACTCACCAATCACTTTCTAGACAAAGGACACTTAGACACAGATTTACGGTGGGTGGTATTAGAGAAACCTTGGATTCCACCCCAGCTAAGTGATCCCACGCAATATCTGTTCAGAAAGGAACAACAATGGGTGTACAGACTTGGGACAGAAACGCAGGGACTCAACGATGATATTCCCTGGTTGTCCATTTAACACAAAATCCTTGGTGTATTTGTGGGTGGGCCCTGCTGTCAGAACTTAATCAGAACTTAGTTCCAATTAATTAATTAATTTGGTAAGTCTGTCCCCAGGTCAGATAAAAGAGCTTCTCCATTGACCCTGTGATCAAATAGCTTGGTTTTTTGATGACTCTTTGCTGAGCAGTTAAAAATACGGAATCGTGCAATTCTGGGTCATAATGTTATTTGCTATTTTGTAGTATCTCAGTAATAGTGAATACTCTATTCTCCCCCCCCCCTTTTTTATTCGATACACTAGGGAGACGTTAAATAACTTGATATAGATATCACCAGGATCAACATTTGCCAAGACGACACAGCGTTCCATTGCTCATGCGCTGTGTTTTCCTAATCGAGCACTGACGTGATAGTCTACAGCGCATGCGCATAGGAGCAGTGTTTCTTAATGTGGCCCGTTCCACGCATGCGCGAGTAAATAGCGTGTGGTGTTCTGTTCAAACAGATGAATACAGGCAAATCCCCGGCCCACCAAGGATAATGAGGACCTTTGGCGCTCCGGGCTTCGAACAAGTGACAAACACACTATTTAAAAGAGAGTCGGCCTGCTAGTCGGTACCTCCCGGGACTTGCTCTCGAAGGTGACGAGGTACCGACGGACAGGTAAGGCCACTACAAACTCTTGCTTTTTGCACTAAACTATAGAGGGTGTAAGCATTATTTAGCATAGCGTCATACTATAAGAACTAATTCAATTCATATGCTTACACTGGTTTTTTGACTGCAGAAAATGTTTAGCCAGTAATATTTTCTTTAAAAGTTTTTCTAAATAATGTTTCATAACATTAAGGAACCATTGAGGCGGCGCCCCCGGTCACCAAGCTGGGTGGGTGTCTCAGGTCTCTTCATTTTGTGAGTGTGTCTCATCAGGAGTTTTTTAAGACACTCATGTCAAACTGAATAAATGCATATATTGACATAGATAAGTGTACTGTTCCTTTGACACTTATACACATCATTTCCCCTGCAGAGCGGGACCTCCCTCCAGAGCAGTCCGCCAGGTAGAGGTGAGGCAGGAATATCCTACTGATGAGGGTAAGTCCTTGATACTTCAAATCGCTCTTATAAGTATGACACTTGTGATTTATTGACAAGTGTTGCTAAAATGATCAAGTAGCACAGTAGTTTTCTAGTGTGTCTCTTCTCCCTCCTACAATGTGTTTTTTGTTTACAGATACCTGGGTATGACCTGACTGAAAAGACAAGCAGGAATACCGGTTCTGTATAAATTTTCTTTATCATTCTATTTTTATTTTTTACACTAAACAGTGCAGCAGCATCATCACTAATGCAAACTGGTCCTGAAGAAAGCCATTGATACATGGGTAGTGATCTAGAGGCTGAAACATGTCGACCACCGAGTGACAGTGGTTCTAAATCCATACCACTGTGCTGTTACCTTTCTTTTAATCCTGTCAAGTACAACACACTATTAAAGCATTGCTCTGTGATTGTACCTAGGCAGTTTTAATTTCACCACTTAGTGTATATATCTTTTCACAGCGCTGCACACCTCACTACACCCTCTAGCTCCCATTGGGATTACCATCCTAGTCTTTATTAGTGAAAACATCTCTGAGCTACTTCCCTAAATCCATCAGAAGTAGCAGCTCCCAATGCAGACTAGGTCTGAACATTGGTAAGGAGGACCCCAATGATGAAGCATGTCACCTTCGGGTGAGTGAGGGATCTTATCCTTAAGGGATGTCTTGTCTTCCTTTCTTTTTCTATCAATCCTTCACTTGTGGGTATTTGGAGTGACACACCTATTGTGCCTTTGACACATTTTTTAGACTATAGGTATATATTGTATTGACATTCATCTCTCCTTGTTACTGAGATTTTGAAAAGTAGTTTTTTTATCCAGATTATCGATGCCTTTTAGGATTGCTTTTTCGAAGGTTAATATCTCTATTGGTACCGCATTGGTTGGTGGTAGAAATTTCGATTTTCTTTTGAGTGTTGTATCACCATCTGTCCCGTGAGAAGGGGATCCATCAAAAAAGGCTTTAAGTTTTAATGTTCTACAAAATTCAGATAGTTCGCACTTTAATTTGAATGGATCAACAGGTGGAGTTGGGACAAAGCCTAAGCCCTTGTTTAGAATGTTTGTTTGTT
Source organism: Lissotriton helveticus (assembly GCF_964261635.1). Lineage (NCBI taxonomy): Eukaryota > Metazoa > Chordata > Amphibia > Caudata > Salamandridae > Lissotriton > Lissotriton helveticus. Next base: position 107,224,787 of record NC_136067.1, read on the forward strand.
CTTCCGTTAGGGTCATATCAGTCAGATTCACAATTAGTGACTCTTCTTGTTCCCATCCACTTGTTCCGATGACATACTCCTGGTCTGGACGTTGGGTTGACGGTCCTGCAAAGTCAGATTTTTCTTTTTGCCTCGTGGCTGATTTTGGCCTCTCCCTAAAAAAGGCTGCTGTGGTTGGTGCGGATGGCTTGGATTTTGTAGCATTTGGTCGCTCATGTGTGGCTGATGTTCATTTCCTGGATTGTAAGGGTTCATCCAACCTCCAAAGGGGGGCATAAATGGCTGGAAGTAAGGCATTGAGTTGCCAGGGTAGAAAGGAGGTCTGTGCCACCTGTTTCCTCTATAACCACGTCTAGGTCCTCTCTGTCTGGAATTGTTTTGTCCTCTTCTTGGTGTTTGATGGTCCGAGCTGTTTTCTGAGCCATCAGAAGACCATCCTGTCGAGTCTGCATCTGAAGTGATATCTATCACTGTGTAATCATCTTTGGAGTATGGGTGCATCTTTTCCTGACTAAACTTTTTTAAATCCTTAGCCAGTTTCTGCAGCTTGTTCTGCATCAGGAACTCCTGAGTATCATCCATTTCTTTCGTGATCTCATCCAATCTTTTCTTAAAAATTTGCGGATTGATGCTGTTCTTTAATTGGGTTTCACAGGTTAGAATTTCTGTCAATAATGCTTCTGATAGTCTCTTGGCTGTCTTTATTATCAGGACCAGATAATCCAGAGTACACTTCCACGATATGGAGGACCAATCGCGACGGAAGGCTAAATCGTGAAGAAAAATTCTTGGAGCATTTGAAATCCATAGGCCTCTAGGTGCTGACTTAGTTCTCAAATACTCGGTCATAATTATCCCATGGATAGCGGTTCAAATTTGTTCCCTCTTTTTATTCGTTAAGGTCTCCCATTCATCTGTCTGGGCAATTGCTTGTGTGAAGTCTACATTCTGTAAAAGTGGCTGTGCAGCTAGAATTTCATCAATGTCGTCACCAGTGAAACTGAGTCCATTGTTATTCTCCATCATACAAAACTCCTTGGAAAAAGGAATACACGTCAATGCTGATCAGACTTATCAGCAGATGTGAATTGTTACCGCAGCTGTGCGCTGCTTAAGGATTGTGATCATAAGAGGGAAGAGGAATTTTGCGTCCATTCAGTTCCCCTGAATAGGTACCTCAATCATCATGCAAAGGAATGGACACTTGTATCTACAATAACCATTGGTTATTATTTGAAAACCCTCATAGACGTTGAGATGTTATAAGTGCGGTGTATCTTTTATCCGCCCCTTCTCTAGCGTCATGGCATATTCATCGGGTTAACAAATGACGTGCTATATGCCTGCCTCACCCGAGGCAACCTCTGGAAAGAGTAGAAGTGTCCAGGAATGAAAAAATGCACTTGTCCAGAGGGTTTGTAGTGTAGTGCTAGTGAGCCAAAAAATTCTAAAAACAGGTTTGCACCCAAACGAACAATTTATTATAAAAAGGGTGTAAACTGTAGTTAAAAAATTAGTGGTATATGAGGTAATAGAGTTACAGGACTACCATATAACTCCATCTAGGTCGACATGTTTCAGCTCTATTGGGCCCGTGGGGTCTGTAGAGCTTTCGTCAGGAAAATACAAAAGAGACAAATTGAATACTCACACTGTTCGTGTAGTGTTCATTAGTTGTGTGAAAATTTCACACTCAGTTTCCTGTGTAGGGAAAACAAATACAAGAAAAATTGTACAGGGGCACAAGCAGTAATTGCATCCAACACGAGGGTAAGAATGGCGCGAGACGAGCACCTAACTAAACGCAGTAAGTAACGGCTGCGCTCTTGCATTTATTGTGATACCTTCACGCAAAACGCATTGCTTTTGTTATTCTAGCGAATGCCTTGTGAACAGCGACTCTAATAGCCCGCCTGATGCGGAGAGATTTCCTGAAAATAAAGGTATTATTAGTATTAGCGCATGTATTAGAATACGCCGTGCACGACCCATAATGCTAAACCCCCGTGCCTGCAACCATTTAAACACATGAAGCGGGCACCTGGGCTACTAATAGTAACTTTGACCCACTATCCAATAATTACTCATTACTATAATTTTATTTTGAATCATTGTTCATCCTAAAGTTCCAGTGTCACGATCCATTGCTTCACATCTTCACTGCTCCCATATAATATAGTATCCACAATGTGGTGCAAACAGACGTACGAATGGAGTTTGATTGAATTTTTTCACTTCTCTGCACCGGGCAACTAAAATGAGTCCCTTGCTGTGCATGCTATAAGCCGCTATACTATGTACAATTTTTCTTGTATTTGTTTTCCCTACACAGGAAACTGAGTGTGAAATTTTCACACAACTAATGAACACTACACGAACAGTGTGAGTATTCAATTTGTCTCTTTTGTATTGTCCTAACGAAAGCTCTACAGACCCCTCGGGCCCAATAGAGCTGAAACATGTCGACCTAGATGGAGTTATATGGTAGTCCTGTAACTCGATTACCTCATATACCACTAATTTTTTAACTACAGTTTACACCCTTTTTATAATAAATTGTTCGTTTGGGTGCAAACCAGTTTTTAGAATTTTTTGGCTCACTAGCACTACACTACAAACCCTCTGGACAAGTGCATTTTTTCATTCCTGGACACTTCTACTCTTTCCAGAGGTTGCCTCGGGTGAGGCAGGCATATAGCACGTCATTTGTTAACCCGATGAATATGCCATGACGCTAGAGAAGGGGCGGATAAAAGATACACCGCACTTATAACATCTCAACGTCTATGAGGGTTTTCAAATAATAACCAATGGTTATTGTAGATACAAGTGTCCATTCCTTTGCATGATGATTGAGGTACCTATTCAGGGGAACTGAATGGACGCAAAATTCCTCTTCCCTCTTATGATCACAATAATATATATGTAATCCTTATAGGTTTAACCAGTGAGGTCCAGTGGGGTTCAGTGAGTCTGATCAGCTGCAATATCCTTCCCAATTAAGATTACTCGTTGATAAGAACAAAAGTGGTAAAACTATTCCTTGTATTAATCAGTCACTGGTGATTACTCTGGCGCACGTTCTACTCCCCTATTTGATTGCTGTACCACTGCTGATGGGGACTTGCCACATGAAATTCAATCCTGTTTGGACCGTAAAGTGGCAGATCAGCCAGACTGCTGACTTCTCCACGCAAGAGCATGCATAGTGATGGGCAGTTTGCATTTGATAGTACTCATCTGAGTTACTCGAGGTAAAGATTCAAAATTGATGGATGGTATGCCTTAAATAATGCCAACCAATAGTAATTACTTTGGATCACATTCCAATCCACTGTGTCTTCTTTTCACTTTGGCTCAATAGGCAGAGACCAGTTACACCTTTGTTCATTTGTGGCCTGTGCCTAAGTGGAATAGTCCAGCCTATGCTGCTCTGTGTGGAAGTGTTCCATAATCAGAATTCTGGTTCCGTGATGACGATAGACACCCCATAATATTAACAGGGATTATGAATCTCACTTGGAATCCTTCAGCCAATCAAGAAGTCTTGCTGGTCATCAGATCTTTTCATGCAGAGTTTTCACAGGATGTGGAGATCAGCAGATTTCCTTTGTTTGGATATTGAGAATGGTCATGGCCTGTCCAAACTGGTCCAGTGAGGTATTGGGTCAAGTGACTGTCACTGGTTCCTTTTTCCATTGAGCGTTTGTGGATATAAACCAGACACACAACAGCCTGGCCACCGTGGTCTATGCAGGGTGCACTAGAGTAAAATATAGTACACAGCCATGTAGAGGGACATAGACCGCTCTTTCAGTTTCAGCTGTCCAGCATTGCAAGTCACCTCCTGTGGCCTATACATTTGCTTGTGTGCTCCCAGCCTATTGGTACCCCACACCTCATATACTTCTCAGCGTGTTACACATAAAGATATTACACTTTGGGAGAAGTGAGCAGTCCCAGCCATGGCATACTGTATAGGTGTACCAGAGAGTGCCAAAAGGCAGCCACCACAACTTGAGGCCCAGGTGTATGTTACTCGGGTACATTCCCTTCCAGGGGTCCCAGAATGTGCGTCTCCAGTATAGGAAGCATATAGGCATGTTGACTATTTTCAGAGCACTTGTTCAGAGGGCCATCGGAAAGCAAGGATTGCTGCTCCCGATCGTTTGGGTTGAAGCCTTTTATTTCTGATGTCCCGGGGCCCTGCCTACTACCCATCCTGAGCAACTGGGTCAAGTCCCCCTTCTGCATTTGACTGTCTTGAAAAGCCTGGTCCAAGACCAAGACTCCATTGGAGGAAGGTGGATGCAGGAGGGGTGACATGGGCTCACAACTCCAGAGGTGTGCAGCAGCATTAAATGATTGTCCAGCCAAATCACTTTTGTGGTACAAGTATTTTATTTTACCTCTAACTTCACAAAGGGAATACAACATACATCATCAATTACATTAACACTATGGTGTGGGCTCTAATGTTTCTTTAGGTAGTTCCCCCGGGTCCCACTCTCTCCTCGAGATAGTGGTTATTCCCCATTCACTATACCCAACATCTAAGTTAAGTGCCACTAATAGTCCGAGTCTCAAGAGTCCAATCTGCCTCTGATGAAGTCAACAGTGTTCCATTGCTGCAGAACTAACTACCAAGCAAGTTCCTCCGAATTAGACTGGCCCAAAATCAGTCTTGCCTGTGCCTGCAGGCTCCGAGTGACCGGAGTTCCTGAGAATGCTCTGTCCACTGGATGTTCTAGCGGCAGCAGCTGAATCTAGTCCGTTTGCCGCACTCTACCCAGGCGATCGTAGTGTTTCACAAACGCGGTCCCTTCACTGAATCAATCAGTTTTCTATGCGGCTCCTCATGCCCTACTGGGGAAATATCTGGTCCGTCACAAGGTGGGGATTGATGTGACAATCCTGCTGTGGGTCCTTTGCCTTGATGACTGTGCCCGGGCGCTCCCTCAGCAGCCTCACTTCTCCGGCAGGGGGGTTCCAATGAGGTTGCACATCTTTCCAACAAGACCGAAATCCGTGAGACAGGTCTATGTTTTGGCACACACGCATGATCCAGACATCAGTACAGTTGGGGTTCTTCGGGCAGGGGTGCATATCTATTACTAGGCGAATGACTTATCAGTCCCAACAGATATGATATCAGAAACACTGTGCAAGGAACTTTCACCCCAGCCAGGTTGGAAATGTGTACATACTTTATGGCGACATTATTGTGCTCCATACAGCATAAGCAGTGTTACAATCATCCTCCTGAAATCTCTGCGATTAACATGTATTTCTCAACTTCTGGGAAGCAGATTATATGTCTTTTTTGGACTAGCTGTTTGGTTTTTGAAGTGATACACCTGAAAACAGTATGCTTCACAGTTAAGGATATCAGATGGAAAGAGAATAGCAAGAAATTGTGCAGTTTCTCATTTCAAGGTTCCGGGGTTTATGACAAAAAATAGTCTCTTGCACCTAGAAGTTTCCACCTGAGGAATCAGAATATTGCTATACTATTGTTCCTCAAGACAAAAGCTTCCCTGTTTGCCCTATATATGATTTGTGATTCTGTTTTAATAATTTCTATTTGAATTGCATTTTTCATAGCTCTATTAAAATGCGTTTGAGAAAATCAATCTGTTTAATAGTACTTCACTTTTGTTCAGAGGTTTGATAGGACTCGTTTCGTTCAAACCACAGGCCAGTTGTCTTAAACTTTTTTATGCTGCCCTCCACCCCTATTGTGTAAAATAGTGGTGAAAATAGTGAATGGGCGGCTTAACTGTTTTCTTGAGTCCAATAATCTTTTGCATAAGTCAGTCTAGATTCAGTCCTTGTCATAGCACGGAATCTGTCCTTCTTGAAGTTGGAGCATTAAAAAAAAAAGTGAGTTTAGATCAGAGCTATGCAGGTTTTGATACTGTTGCACGAGATGCTGTTACAACGTATAGCTTCAAGTTTAATTTATTAAGTTTGATTTAAAATGCCAACATGCAGGGGTTTGGAATTTAATAAAATATCTGCTTGTCCATTGGACAGGTTGCTTCATAAATCTACTTGTCCTGTAACAAAATCCACTTGTCCCTTTGGTGCATGTAGTGCTGCTATATAAATTATGGCAGCAGTCTCATTATAAAAGAGCTCTGATAATAACTTTTTGATTATGCCAGCGCTCATACCATTGTATGGTTTAATTACTAGCAATTCCCTTGCTTTGCCACCTTTCTGCAGATCTACATACTGGAGCTGGATGTAGCAGTAAGCAATAGTTACCCATGGTTGGAATGCCTTTTTGAGTCTGTGCAGATCTACTAACTTGAATGTTTTATGGGTTTTCTTCAGCTCGTTTCATATATTTTTACATACTGAGAAAGGTTAAAAATGTACTTCTGATAAGGGCTTCTTCAAGGGTTGGGGAGAAAAGTGGTTGGTGGAGATGGCCACTCATTACCACACAACAGATTTTCGCATGAGCAAATCTACACATGCATATTTGCTCATGCTAAAATACAGTTCACAAATATTTTCTGGTAGTACGATTTCCTGACCTACTTCTGTAAATCTTTGCGATTTCATGACAACTGTAAATCTGCACTGATGCAAAGGACATACACCATGGGTGCATGTTTGTGACTTTCTTTACAAATTTGCCCCCTCTTTAGGTCTTGTGTTAACCAAGCCCTTGTGTTTTTATTACAATTCTATCTCTCTCAATCTACTGGCTGGCTTCTCTGTGAGTGAGTGACAGCATTCTGCTCTTTCACAAGGAGCATATCGGTATCAAAGTAGTTTTGTTCAGTGCCAGGAACCTCAGCGGTAATGTGTGGTTTATGAGACCAAAAGTATTTTTGCTTTAGCCAATGATTGTTATAATGATGAAGGCCTGGCAGCTCCCACAACAATAAAGTTTTACTAAAACAATGTCAAAACAAGCCATGCATTGATAAAACCAAAAAGCAGACCACCAATGCCATACCTACAGGCTTTGCTGATGCTCGTTTATTTTAATGTTTCCTATAATTTGGTTGAAACTGGTTACACTACTTTTCCATTATGAATATTTTTGGGAAATACTAGCTTACATCAACGCATTTTACTAAATGATGCTTCAAAGAAATGGTATCTAAAATTTCACAGCAGTTTAAAGAAACATTTTTTTCCCCAGTGGCATTTTATTAATGAACATGATATTTTGAAAGCGAAGAATCCTTAATCTTGCTTTCAAGCTTTTTGCATATATTTGCATCTGGTCAGAGCATCCGGGAAGCATTATACATAGCCTCAGCTTCATATTGTTAAACCTTTCTAAACGTGTGTACACATTTTTATACTGGACCCACACTTGGTAGTAGAGTCTGAACTCAAAACATTTTCTTACACCGCTCACCCTAATGATAAAGGCTCTGTATAGATTAATTGTAACCTATTATACTTGGGTGCCACCCAAGGCAGAATCAAAAATACTCCGAGTTCAAAACGCAGAATCTCGACTACTGCTAAACATCCATAGGTGCTCTTCTCTGGGACCAGCATTCGCTAAACTGCAATGACTCCCAGTCAATAAGCGAGTATCTTTCAAAGCTCTGTGTTTTTAGGTCTCGCCTATTATATCCCGCAGGGATAAATAGCCGAGATTATAGTAAGTGGAAAAGAAAAGTCTACCTAGCCTGCGGATCGCGTACAGTTCATGTGAGCTATGCGCGTGCACAGAGCCAGCCACATCACACACCACCATCTGTCTGTGCCTCGGCATCAGACTTCAAAGGCTGCTGCTCCCCCGCCCCCTCGCGTGCACATCGCACACCACCATTTGTCTGAGCCTTGGCATAATACTTCAAAGGAATGCATTCCCGCTCCCCCCGCCACAGCAATGCCGAGAGCTTATTTTTTTTTTTTGCATCCATTTCTTGCGGAAGCCGTGTTTTGTTCGGCGTTCTCTGCACCTTTCTCGTTTTTTTTGTGGACAAAAGTGAAAGCCTACCGTGCTTGTTTACAGTAGCCTTGCTCCTCAAATGCTGTTGCTTTGTTGCCATCTCTCTAGGGACACTCAGCTTGAAAACACTCGACTTGCTAGGTGCAATACTACATATGCTATGCTTTGCCTCTAGACACGTTGCTCCCTCGCAGACTGTGCTGAGTCTGCCCCTCCTGATTTTGAAACTGACCAACTCACTCACGACGCAGTCTCTTCTCTCTGTCTTATGATGTCTGCCCTGCCACCATTTACTTCGGACCTTCTCACCCTCACACAACCCCTCACACCCCCTCACACCCCCTCACACCCCCTCACACACCCTCACCCTCACACCTCCTCACCCTCACACCTCCTCATCCTCACACTCCCTCACACCCACCCCCACTCACACCCACCCCCTCTCACACCCACCCCCTCACACACCTCCTCACCCTCACACACCCTCTCACCCTCACACATCCTCTCACCCTCACACATCCTCTCACCCTCACACATCCTCTCACACCCTCACACATCCTCTCACACCCTCTCACACCCTCTCACACCCTCTCACACCCTCTCACACCCTCTCACACCCTCTCACACCCTCTCACACCCTCTCACACCCTCTCACACCCTCTCACACCCTCTCACACCCTCTCACACCCTCTCACACCCTCTCACACACCCCCTCACACACCCCCTCACACACCCCCTCACACACCCCCTCACACACCCCCTCACACACCCCCTCTCACACCCCCTCTCACACCCTCACACACCCTCACACACCCTCACACACCCTCACACACCCTCACACACCCTCACACACCCTCACACACCCTCACACACCCTCACACACCCTCACACACCCTCACACACCCTCACACACCCTCACACACCCTCACACACCCTCATCCTCACACTCCCTCACACTCACACCCACCCCACTCACACCCACCCCCACTCACACCCACCCCCTCTCACACCCACCCCCTCACACACCTCCTCACCCCCCTCACCCTCGCATCCCCTCACCCTCGCATCCCCTCACCCTCGCATCCCCTCACCCTCGCATCCCCTCACCCTCGCATCCCCTCACCCTCGCATCCCCTCACCCTCGCATCCCCTCACCCTCGCATCCCCTCACCCTCGCATCCCCTCACCCTCGCATCCCCTCACCCTCGCATCCCCTCACCCTCGCATCCCCTCACCCTCGCATCCCCTCACCCTCGCATCCCCTCACCCTCGCATCCCCTCACCCTCGCATCCCCTCACCCTCGCATCCCCTCACCCTCGCATCCCCTCACCCTCGCATCCCCTCACCCTCGCATCCCCTCACCCTCGCATCCCCTCACCCTCGCATCCCCTCACCCTCGCATCCCCTCACCCTCGCATCCCCTCACCCTCGCATCCCCTCACCCTCGCATCCCCTCACCCTCGCATCCCCTCACCCTCGCATCCCCTCACCCTCGCATCCCCTCACCCTCGCATCCCCTCACCCTCGCATCCCCTCACCCTCGCATCCCCTCACCCTCGCATCCCCTCACCCTCGCATCCCCTCACCCTCGCATCCCCTCACCCTCGCATCCCCTCACCCTCGCATCCCCTCACCCTCGCATCCCCTCACCCTCGCATCCCCTCACCCTCGCATCCCCTCACCCTCGCATCCCCTCACCCTCGCATCCCCTCACCCTCGCATCCCCTCACCCTCGCATCCCCTCACCCTCGCATCCCCTCACCCTCGCATCCCCTCACCCTCGCATCCCCTCACCCTCGCATCCCCTCACCCTCGCATCCCCTCACCCTCGCATCCCCTCACCCTCGCATCCCCTCACCCTCGCATCCCCTCACCCTCGCATCCCCTCACCCTCGCATCCCCTCACCCTCGCATCCCCTCACCCTCGCATCCCCTCACCCTCGCATCCCCTCACCCTCGCATCCCCTCACCCTCGCATCCCCTCACCCTCGCATCCCCTCACCCTCGCATCCCCTCACCCTCGCATCCCCTCACCCTCGCATCCCCTCACCCTCGCATCCCCTCACCCTCGCATCCCCTCACCCTCGCATCCCCTCACCCTCGCATCCCCTCACCCTCGCATCCCCTCACCCTCGCATCCCCTCACCCTCGCATCCCCTCACCCTCGCATCCCCTCACCCTCGCATCCCCTCACCCTCGCATCCCCTCACCCTCGCATCCCCTCACCCTCGCATCCCCTCACCCTCGCATCCCCTCACCCTCGCATCCCCTCACCCTCGCATCCCCTCACCCTCGCATCCCCTCACCCTCGCATCCCCTCACCCTCGCATCCCCTCACCCTCGCATCCCCTCACCCTCGCATCCCCTCACCCTCGCATCCCCTCACCCTCGCATCCCCTCACCCTCGCATCCCCTCACCCTCGCATCCCCTCACCCTCGCATCCCCTCACCCTCGCATCCCCTCACCCTCGCATCCCCTCACCCTCGCATCCCCTCACCCTCGCATCCCCTCACCCTCGCATCCCCTCACCCTCGCATCCCCTCACCCTCGCATCCCCTCACCCTCGCATCCCCTCACCCTCGCATCCCCTCACCCTCGCATCCCCTCACCCTCGCATCCCCTCACCCTCGCATCCCCTCACCCTCGCATCCCCTCACCCTCGCATCCCCTCACCCTCGCATCCCCTCACCCTCGCATCCCCTCACCCTCGCATCCCCTCACCCTCGCATCCCCTCACCCTCGCATCCCCTCACCCTCGCATCCCCTCACCCTCGCATCCCCTCACCCTCGCATCCCCTCACCCTCGCATCCCCTCACCCTCGCATCCCCTCACCCTCGCATCCCCTCACCCTCGCATCCCCTCACCCTCTCACCCCCGACACCCTCCCCCTCACCCCCCTCACAACCCTACACCCTCCCCCTCACACACCCCTCAACCCCTCCCCCTCCCTCACACCCTCCCCCTCACACCCTCACACCCCCTCCCTCACCCTCACACCCTCACACCCCCCTCACCCTCACACCCTCACCCTCACACCCCCTCACCCTCACACCCCCCTCACCCTCACACCCTCACACCCCCCTCACCCTCACACCCTCACACCCCCTCACCCTCACACCCCCCTCACCTCCCTCACCCTCCCCCTCACACACCCCTCAACCCCTCCCCCTCCCCCTCACACACCCCTCAACCCCTCCCCCTCACACACCCCTCAACCCCTCCCACACCCCTCAACCCCTCCCCCTCCCCCTCACACCCCCTCACACCCCCCTCACCTCCCTCACCCTCACACCCCCTAGACACAGTGTGCCAAGGAGCTGGAGGTATTGGTATGGATCCCAGTAATCCGCTGGATTTTTGATGCTGAGCTTTAGCCTGCGTACAGATGGAACATTTGGAGACATATTCTTCGGTGTCTTTCCACAGCGTTTACCACCAGAAATATCTAGACACAGTCTGTAAGGTCTTCTGTATTCCCAAATGGACACCCAAGGTGGAATCATGAGTCCATTGCAAAACTTGTCTTTGCAGAGGCCCAGCCGGTACAAAAAGCCGTTTGTCATCAAACAGCATATGGTTCTTTGTTGATCGGTGTAATGGTTCTTTGGCCACCCTGGCCTTTTCGTCCAATGATTCGACTTTCTTCTTTACTTGTTCCAGGAAATCTGCAGAGGTTGTTAATGCCATAATTCCTGTTGGAAAAGAAGCCTTCTGAAGAATTTTAGGAGGTTCCTCCGCTAGTGTAGGGTTGGTTTCCGGAACGGGCAGGGGTCTTGAGAGCGCGTCAGCTTTACCATTCTGGGGTCCTGGTCTATATTTGATCACAAAATCAAAGTCTGAGAAAAACAACGGCCAACGTAGCTGTCGATGCGCCAACGCTCTAGCACTCTTTAGAAAGAACAATTTCCGGTGATCAGTGTATATTTCCACGGTGTGTCTGGCCCCCAGTAAATGATGTCTCAATTCCTCACACGCCCTCTTTATTGCCAACAATTTCTTTTCTGTGATGCTGTAATTCACCTCATTGGCAGACAATTTCCGGGCGAAGAAGGCAACAGGATGTAACTGTCCTGTTTCAGGATGTCTCTGCGAGAGAATGCCTCCGATGGCATAGTGTGAGGCATCTGTTTCCACCACAAATGGCTGACTGGCCACAGGATGACGTAGAATGGGAGCTGTTGTGAAGCAGGTTTTCAATGTTTGGAAAGCCTGTTCCGCAGAGTCAGTCCAAAGAAAGGTGGCTCCTTTTCGAAGGAGGTGTGTCAAAGGTTGAATGATCTTTGAGAACTCCTTAATAAATCTCCTATAAAAGTTTGCAAAGCCCAAGAAACTCTGCAAGGCTGTCACACTAGAAAGGGACTCCCACTAGATGATAGCTTGTATTTTCTTTTGGTTCATATGAAGACCATTTGGCCCAATGACATACCCCAGGAACTCTACTTCTGTAGCGTGGAACAGACATTTCTCAATTTTGGCATACAGAGCGTACCTCTCCAGGTGCTTTAACACTACCAATACGTGGTGGACATGTTCTTTCTGTGAAGCGAGTATATGAGTATATGAGGATGTCATCGATATAAACAATGCATGACACATCCAACAATCCTCTGAGCACTTCATCATAAAATACTGGAATGCGGCAGGGGCGTTGCAGAGGCCAAAGGGCATAACGTGAAATTCATAGAGCTCAAATTCTGTGCGGAAAGCTGTTTTCCACTTGTCCCCCCGCTGCACTCGCACAAGATGATACGCTCCCCTAAGATCCAGTTTGGTAAATATCTTTGCTCCTTTTAGCTGGTCCAGCAGTACAGATATTAAAGGAAGGGGGTACCTGTTCTTTTTTGTCACCCTGTTGATTGCTCTGTAGTCGATGCAAGCCCTTAAGCCTCCCTCCCGTTTCGGGATGAAGAATAGGGGCGAGGACGCAGGGGAGGTTGACGGACGAATGAATCCAGAGAACAGCTTCTCCAGATATTGTTGCAGGTAGGTGGTTTCTGCCTCAGTGAGGGCATATATCTGACTACAGGGAATGCTCGTACCAGGCTCCAGCTCGATCACGCAATCATAGTCCCTATGTGGGGGCAACTTGTTGGCCTCCTGTTCACTGAATACATCTTTATATTGCATGTAGGCCTCCAGAAGCGTGGAAACCAGGCAAATGCTTGACTCACGACATCCACTTGCCAGCAAGGTAGTAGTAGGTAGTAGGATTTTTCATCTGGTAGCGCGTGTGTACTCGGTCCTGAGTACAGTGTTCTAGACAAAATGCGGAATCTAAAGTAACCGCGCAAGCTGCCCATTGAACTACAGGATCATGTTGCGTAAGCCATGGCATTCCCAAAATGAGTTTAAATTGTGGAGCATCTATGAGGTCGAATTGTATATGTTCATAGTGGTTCCTTCCGACCTGCATCATGAGTTGACGTGTATGAAAGCACACCGGACCTGATGTTAACACAGTTCCATCCACTGCCTTTACAGGTTCTGGAACCTTTTTTCTTATGCACGGTACTCCCAACTCCTGTGCATATTGCCGGTCGATAAAATTACCCGTAGCCCCGGATCTAATAATGCATGCACCATCACCATCATGCACCATGGCTCCACTCCTGGCCACTCCACAGTAACACACACGTTCATATGGGGCACGGAAGTTTGCACTGTATTAGCCACAGCGTGAAAGACCCCTTCATGATCAGGTCTCAAACAAGGGGTCTCTAACTTGTTTGAGCGTAGCCGTTTCCCGACACAGTAGGCGGATACTCCACCACAGGTACAGTTCTAGCAGCTTTATCGTCTTTGTATATGGCTTTGGTCTTTGATTTACAATCCTTGATAAAATGGCCAGGCTTCCCACAATACATGCACAGTCTTTGGCTGCTTCTTTGGTTCCTTTCATCAGTGCTCAGTCGTCCACGCACGCCACCTATCTGCATAGGTTCTGTTCCATCATTTGACGAAGAGGTTCCTTCAGTGAGCGCCCTCGATCGGGGAATTCGAAACTTTACTTCGGAACGCTGTTTATCCCCCTTTCTTTCCTATAGGCGATGATCCAATTGTACAGTAAGATCTATGAGTTAGTCACAAGCGGTGGATATATGAACCACTTGGGACAATATGTCCTTCAGTCCCCCTCTCAGCCCTTGGTAATACGAGGAAATAATTTTTTCTACAGGCCAATCAGTTTTGATAACAAGGCGATTAAAGGTGGTAATGTATGTCAAAAGGTCTTGTGAGCCCTGTTTAAGTGTTATAAGTTCTCTATCTAGGGAGAGCATATGCACTTTTCTGTCAAATAGTTTGCGCATTTCTGCACAAAAATCTGAAAAATTCAGCAACACTGGATCGTTTCTCTCTATCAAGGGGAAGGACCAGCTAGCACCGTTCCCACCCAAATAGGACATCATGAAAGCCGTCTTCGCCTGGTCATCAGGAAACACAGCAGGTTTGCACATGAAATGCAATTTGCACTGCCCCAGAAATTTGCCAAACTTCTTTGGATCCCCAAAGAATCTCTCGGGAGGAGCTAATGGTAACTGCAAAGGCTGAATTACTTGGATGGTAGATGGGCCTGATCCTCCCTGCTGTGTGGTTGCGTTGGAAGGTGGAGGTGGAGGTAAGGTCCAATCCCTAATGTAAGAAGCCCCTCTAGTACCGGTAGGACTCGCACGAGATAGACCAGCCACCTCACGTCTCATGGTACCCATCTCATTTCTCAGTTCTAGGTTTTCTCCCCTAAAGGCATCTACCTCCATCCGTAAGGCGGTTAGGGTTTCCAACACTGAAGTAAGTACAGTGTTTGTATCCATCGCTCGGGTCGTGGGCTTGTCACTCTGTCACAACAGAGACAGGTTGACTAACCTTGAAAAGCCGGGTACAGCAGGAGCGATGAGGATGCTAGATAATCCCTTCCCTGTAAGCGGCACCAGCTGCGAGCTGGTATATATGCACTCTACAGATATTACCACAGCAGGGGTAGGGGAAAAAAGGGATAAACGAAACAATAAAGCTGTGGCAGCCAGAACACTCAATGGCGTGGGATGAAGGAGTTGTAGGCTTCACTCCTATGAAAGCCCTGTGTTCCCTGTATGAGAGACACAATACAACATGCATGAGTTTCCACCTGACCCACTCAGTGAACTATATATATGTATATGTATATGTGTGTATATATATATATATATATATATATATATATATATATATATATATATGTATATATATATATATATATATATATATATATATATATATATATATGTATATATATATATATATATGTATATATATATATATATATGTATATGTATATATATATATATATATGTATATATATATATATGTATATATATATATGTATATGTATATATATATATGTATATATATATATATATGTATATATATATATATGTGTATATGTATATATATATATGTATGTATACGTATATGTATATATATATATATATATATATATATATGTCTGGTGTTTGACTAAACTTACATAACGTCTGCCACAATCATCCTGAGACAAAAAAGGCACAGAAGGTAAAAATAAAGAAAAGAAAAAAAGTGTTCTTTGTTCCTAGTAATCCAGGGTTGCAAGACTCAGCAGAATTAAGCTTCAGAATTAAAGAAGTCACTGAAGAAATGTACTTATCTGATATTGCAGTCTTGAGCCTCAAGTATTTCTTTCAAAGTCGAGATTGTCGTTTGGTTCCAGTTACACAATGTTGAAGATACACTGTTAACATCCAAGATATAGCACAACCCATCCGAGCCTCTCAACGGCTCAATTATGCCAATAAATAACATAAAAATTAACCGAAAAGGGGCATGTGAAATGCACCCGTTCCTGCGGGTGAAACAGCCAAGGAAAGCCTGAAATGAGCTCGTCTTCTTTCATCACTAATCGGTAGTGCAGGAATAAAATTATCCTACCAGGAAGTTCTGAGCTCGTTACTTGCGGTTGCGCTCCAGCGCGTACACCCGATGAATGCCAGATGCTGCCGGCGGGTGACAGGACGCTTCGGTGCGAAAACAGTAAAACAAACAATGTGGCGGCCACTGGAAAATCAATGAATTATCGTGTAGGCACAACAGAGGCAGTCTTTTCTCACTAGGTTGACTTCACCTCAGTACACAGGTGCCAAGCACCAGACAACACGAATGAGGTTCCAATAAAGGAAGTAGTTCCACCGTAACATGGCAGAAATCGGGCTAACAAAAAAGGAAAAGTCCTTAAGGTGTCTTCTAGCTTCAGGACGAGCTTTTTAAAAAATGGCCTGTCTAAGCAGTAAGTTACCAGAAAAGACTAGGATGGCCCTTGGTTGGTTAGTATCTCTGCCAGAGGATTTACGGAGGACAGCTGGGAACCGATGTACCTGCTGTATTTCTCGGTCCCAGTCCCAGCCCACTAGCTCTGGGAAGGCTGATTGAAGTAAATCCAGTATAAATGCACGGATGTCCTCCCCCTCCAGCCCTTCCTTGATCCCAAGAAAGCGGAGATTGTTCCTCCTCTGGCGGTTTTCCATATCTTCTAACTTCCACATTGCATCTTTTAATTGAGCTTCATGGGATGTGGTACCTTCCCTTACAACAGATAGTTCCTTTTCAACAGCTTAAGTTCTTTCTTCAATGGCATTCATCCGTTCCCCTGTCTCAGCACAGGCTTTGCCAACTTTGCGAACTGCCCCTTCTAGCTTTTTTGTAGCTCGTCTAGCTTTCTTGCCATCCGCTGCACGATGTTCCTTTATTAATTCTAGAATCAAACTTAACGCAGAGTTCATATCAGTTGTCTCTTTATGTTGCTCCTCCGAAGGACCTGCAACCGGAACCAGCACCGATTCCGTAGGGCAGATGATCCTTGTGTGAAAATAGTCCCATTTTAGACCGGTGCCGGTGGACCTCCTTCCCTGTTTTGTTTTGCGTCTCGACAGACCCCTTGTTCCCCTTAGAGGATCTTCGTTGCTTTTGGTGCTTTAGGGCAGTCTCTGGCGCCTCAAGAGTACTAGAGTCCGAGGTCAAGATGCTATCCCCACTTCCACTGTGGTCAGAATCGGAAAGACCTGACAGTGAGTCTTCAGCAAGTGAGTAGAACTTACCTGTATTATCTGATATGATGTCATCAGTAGCACCTCCTTGTGTAGTTGCGGACATACCAGCAGAGAGATCAGGTATAGTGCAATAGCCGCTAACAGTGGCATCCTGCGCCATCTCGCTTGATGTGCTGACCTCATCTTCTTCCAGAATTTCAGGCTGCGTCGTCACGAGCTCGCCTTAGGAGTCCCTCCGGCTCTCGCTAAAAGGCTGGACCTTCGAGAAACACAGCCGAAGATTGCAGGATAAATTGGGGGGTTTGAACTCCCGCTTCCTGGAGTCAATAGAATTGGGGAACTCTGTGCTGTGTGCAGCGAATTTGAAATCACAACATTTTAAGACCTTGTTTGACCTATATATCACGCCTGCTAAAATCGCGAAATGAGGAGGTGTGAAAGGAACCCATTGCTTTAGGTGTAAGGCACAGGCTGCGGATATATAATAGACATTTTTTCCACATGCCCCTGCATTGAGCCACTTAGTCGAGAATTTTCTGGCTTTTTGTAGCTTGTTTTAAAAGAGGATGTTCCCCTTTCTCCAATTCTTATGCTATTGGAGGTGAACGAGTCTACAGGGTAGAAGGGAGATGAGCTGATTTTTATTGCGATGGACGTTTTAAGACTTTGTGTTGCCTCTGCTTGGTTGGATCCGCAGCCTCCGACTTTTCAACAGTGGAAAAGCCGCTTTTTACATATTTATAACTTAGAAAAAGCTATTTATGAATGAAGAGGGAAAAAGGGTAGGATAAAAGGGAAAAAGGCCTGGGGCCTGTTTACAAATTGGATAACTCCATTCATCCGGTCAGAATGAAATGCATGGCTAGAATTGTTATGAAATGCTGCTTTTATGTCTGCCTTTTATCCTTTTATCGTATGTAGCTCTGTTTATTATAAAAGTCAATCATAAATTCCCTAAATCTTTAAAAAAGAAAATATCTTACTGCCTGTATATAGACCTCATGTTGCCTTTGATTTTATTTGGGTATTAGATCCTAGCTGATAATGGTTTTTATTTGCTATATATAGACACATATCCACTGTATTATAAGTATGGAGAATGTAAGCCTCAGCTGTATTTTTTCTGTATGACGAAATAAAAAATATTTTAAAATTAAATAATGTTTCTCAAACCCTTGGCTGAATTAGTTCTTCCCTAAGGGATCCAAATCATCACTTACGTAGATGATACACAATTGGTTGTAGCACTAAAACATCCAAAGACTTCACCAATCAATCTTATAGCGTGTATGGAAGCCGTAGCTGCCTGGATGGATCAGTCTTGTCTCAAACTCAACAGAGACAAGACTGAGTTAATGATCTTGGATAACAATCCAGGAACCAATGGGATTAAACTGGCCGAAATATCGTGGGCAAGCTCCAACTCCTAAAGATCAGATAAAAAGTTTGGGCGTCTGGCTAGACAAATCTCTTAACTTAAAAAGCCAGGCAATCAAGTTGGCGGCATGTTGCTTTGCCATTATTAGAATGCTAGGGAAAATCCTCCCATTACTACTACTACTACTACTACAAGCATGTAGAGCCATTCTACAGGCACTGGTGCTCTCACAATTAGATTATGGGAACTCCCTTTACTTAGGGACCACAAAGGCCACAATAGGGAAGCTGCAGGTGGTGCACCCCCTACCGCCACTCCGTCAAGCCAGCTTTGAGAAAACTCCACTGGCTGCCAATTGCAGAACGGATTAATTTTAAAGCTTTGTGTATAGCACATAAAATCCTTTGGGGACAGGTCCTACGATAAACCATTCTCTCATAACCTCCTACCATCCAACAAGTTGTCTCCGGTCAGCCAACCAGTGTCTGGTTGTTATGCCTAAAATCAAGAGCGCACAATCAGGGGGCCAAATGTTCTCCTATAAGGCAGCTACATTATGGAATACTCTTCCGACTCAGCTGCGCTCAACTGTTAACCATCTATCCTTCCGGAAACCGCTGAAGACGTAGCTCTTCCAGAGATTGCCTCGATGAGGTTGTCTCTTGTGCTAATGCTTTACCTGTCTCGGATAGCGCGGGGATGCCTAAGGGGTAGCCAGGTGCTCTATAAATGTTAATAATATTAATTAATAATAATAGTTGGTTCAAACCTATATATAGCTTATTTTGAATTTTATACAAGTGTTTACTCTATATCTACTTTTTCTTTACATTTGTTGCAATTGGGGTGGTTACTGCTGGGCCCTTAAAATGCTAATTGTTGTTGAAGTGATTACGAAGGAACCACTGTTTTTCATAGTATGGATTTATTCTATAGCTTATTAATCTGTAGAATATCAGTGTGTTTTGGAACTTAGCTCTTCTAAGTGCTATTGGGGTCTACAGCCATTGTTGAAGATGGTCTCCACAAAGACCAATGTGAGATATTGCTGTTTCCACTATTTGTGGAGTTTGACCAACAGTTTCTAGTTGTGCTAAATCTCTTCCATTACGTGCAATGCCAATCATTCACTTTACTGTAAGATCTATCGTGCACACCATATAATAAGGCACCCACCCCTTTCTCCAGTACAGCTATTTTGCAAGTGCTTTTGAAGTAGTGCAATAGACTTGTTTGCCTTAGTTTGTGTTTTGGAAAGTATTTGGTGAATGTCTGCAGTTAGTAATCAGTTGTCATTCTTTTTTTAGGGCACGCTGGGCAGAAATGCCGGAGAATGAAAAAAAGTTACTGAAGATAAATGTGATGGGCTTGATTAGCAACGTGAGTACCGGGAAATAGCCTGTCTGTGCGAAGGCACAGCAAGTTGAGTTTGGAAGTAAAATCTCTAAGTGAGCAGGAGGACACAGCAGCTTTATGCGGAGGCTGGAGTGGTGTTGGCAAATGGCCAGTACCGTGTTTGAAGTGTTTTATGTAGTTGTTAGGTTATTGTATAGTACGTTTTTCATTTGTTCGTTGCATAGCATTGTTTTGTACTAGTTGCCTGTTGAGCCTTTCATAGATGTCTTTCTCCATCACAGGGAACCAAACACATTACGCTAGAGAAAAATGAAATTAAAGAAGGCTTTGCTCGTGTTGTGGTGGAGATGATAAAACATGATTGGCCAGATGAGTGGCCAAAATTGCTGTCGGAATTAGATGCAGTTGCTAAAAAACAGGTATGTACAATTTTTGGTGCTCTGAAATTCGTTGGGCTCTGGTCGATAGTACTTCCTAAAGACTGGCCCTTTCCTTTTCATGATATACATTCAGAATTGTTTTATTTACATCAACATCAAATGAGCTATATGTTTATTATTAATGAGAAAGAAAAACATTTCAGAATATATGCAAAAGTTGTAAATTATGCAGTGTGAATTGCATATATGATGGCATTCACATGCATAGTAAAAACAAAATAAGTATGTGCAATGTTTGAGACTTAATGGAAGAGGAATTTGTGCAAAGATGCATCTTTTTGAAACCACTAGGGAACACACGGGATGCTGCAAACCATATGCACAACTTTATCATACAAGCAAAATACCGCCAAACCTTGCAGGCTTAGGTAAAGTTCTGAATGAAGTATTTTTCTCTGCCCAGCTGTTTGCTTTGTTTCCTACTTAATTTAGAATTGCCTGTGAGAGACAGCCCTGGGAATTCTCTCAAAATGAATGCTGTCTCTTTGAAATCTTTACGTGAAAAATCTGTTGTACAAACGGCCATTCTGTATGCTTTGTTTGTGCTTGCCATACAGGATGCAGGGCCTGCTACAGTTCCTGAAATGACGCGAGTTCATTTTTTCAATCATAATTGGCTTTAAAACTAATTTCTATGGCTCCCTCTGCCACACATGCTGCTCCCTAGTATCAAAGCAAAACAAAAGGGGATGATGGACGGAGCGTTTGAGCAAATCAAACACTCACCCCAGTCAACTGATCTGGGTTTAATCCATCACCATTCTTTAGCTCACTCGGCCACCCCAGTTCAGACATGGCCATATGCAAATCAGTCTGACCCTGTGCCTCATGGGAACAGGTCAGCCCGAACTGCCAAGCCATGTCTTCCCTGGACCGGAAACAAGCATCCTGGGACCGGTTTCGGATTCATAATCCTCATCAGCCAGGCTATCTTGAATCCAGTGTCCAGGAAAAACATGGCTTGGCAGTTCGGGCTGGACTGTTCCCATGATGCACAGGCTCAAGGCTGATTTGCATATGGCAATGTCTGAACTAGGGTGGAGTGCAAAAAAACGATGGATTTAGGCCCAGATCTCTGTACTGAGGTGAATGTATGACCGTGGTCTGCATTCTGTCCATCAACTGTTGTTTTGATTTGATTTGATTGATTTGATTTGATTTTACATTTTATAAAGCGCAGCGTATGCCCGAGGGTGTCTTGGCGCTAACCTAGTCTTTGCATTTGTCGCTCCCTAGTATCAAGCCACACACTGGTAACCGCCAACAGGCTGGCAGTCCCAAACAACGTCTGTGTGTTTCTTGTCTGGGAAACTCTAATGCTGTGATATGTTGCGTTTCTTATGATGGAACTCGCATGAGGTTGGTGAGAAGTCATCTCCTGTCTGTTGAAGATGCAACCAATACTGAAGGCGGGCCTGTATTGGGATGGAAAAATGATTGACTGATGGGCACGGGCACCCGTTTGATATCACTGAACAGAGGAATGCCGCCTCTTATTAGGGTTCTCAACCACATGTTTAGGAGGGTGAACCTCATGGTGCCTACATTTCCGATTTTCTTGATGGAAACCTACTGATTCAGAACACTTGATTTCCTATGTAGTGGATGTTATTTTCAAATGGTGTCTAATATGAATGCAATTTCAGCTAGGGTGCCCTTGCCTTAAACAACAAAGTATAGGATTGGAACGCCTAGGGGGATATCTAGCTCTTGGAGCCAAACCCCTAATACAGTTGAAAAGGACTCTGACTAATTCCACACTTCCTCCAAGATTTGTGGACCAGTTTATCATCACCGGATTTCTCTGGACTATTATGAAATCACCAACTACCCCGTAGGGACTGTCCTAAACAGTGGGATGCACAGGCACGTACTGAGAACAAGGCATGTTACTGGAGTTTAAGAAAACACACAAGCAGAGCACCGCACCAGGCTAGGCATGGTTGGAGAAAGGAGCAAAACAGACAGTGGTGGCGGGATGACAGGAAGTGGCACTTCCGTGGGGTGTAGCACTTGCAGGCCTTGTTTGCTCTTCATGTTCACTAGGGGATGGTTTACTGTTGAATGGACTGTAGCGGCCATTGTAGGAAGGTGGATACCGGACTATGGTTACCCCAGATTTTTTGCCTTGTGTTTAACTGGTTTTTGACTTATTTGGCCTGGGATCCTGCTAATCAGGGTCCCAGGCTATCTGCTCTCTCTGTAAAATGGACTCCATGTACCTTAGGTACATCTCCAATTGAAAATTGGGTCACCTTGTGAGACCCTGTACAGTGCACTGTAGGTACCCAGGGCATTGGTGCATCCAAGGCCTAGCAGGGGCTGCAGCATGTATTATGCCACCCCTGGCTGGCCACCTAAATTGACACAACTGGCTGATCACTCAGCTGGGGCAAGGTCGTGTAATCATCCCTTGCTTAGGTATAGTATTCCTATATCTACCCTTATATATAGACACACAGTAACCTATAAGTCACTCCTATGGCAGGCCTTAACAATCCTGGAGGCAGAGTGCTTGGTTATGTGTGAGATGGTGCTCTAGCATGAGCTGAGCCAGTCTGCAGCTTTCGGAACCATGTCCTTCTAGCTGTTCTATGATATTGCCATACCATATACTCTTAAGTGCATTATAATCCTCGCGGTTGAATGCTAACTTTGGTTTGGCTTTATCTAAACATGTCGTGTAAGGTGACATACGCTTTGGAATACTACCCCCTCGCCAATTCTGGTGATGGGGTAGCATTCCACCCTTCTAGAGGGAGAAGACATGTTGTTGCGGACTATCCCGGTTAAAGTTAACCAGAGCACCAGCGTCACAAAATGGATGCTGCTGCCACAGAAACCCGTCTGACCTCCTGCTGCTGGGAGTCCTTCCAGCGAGGGAGGCCTGGACAATAGGTTTCCTGCCTGGAGAGGTGCGAGCACCACCCCAGACAGGATTTTGTGTATTGGGACAGGGAGGGCTGAAAAGAAACAGACACTGCCTGGGGCACACTAGGTGCTCCATGCATAGTCCAGTTCAAACCGGTGCTGGGGCACTCCAGCCCCAGCGCGAAACTGGACAAAGGAAAGGGGGTGTAACCACCCCCCTTCCTGGTCCCACCCATAGGAGGGACCTAGTGAGTAAACCAGCCCCCTTATGTTTTATAAAGGTAGGAGCTGACCCAGGAGACTTTAGATTTATCCTGATGAAACTTTGATACGAAACGCTGGACCCATCGACATTCAAACCAACTTGAAGACTGAAGAATCTCCCTTGTGGCCAAGGAGTGACCACCCTGGGCAACCAGGCACCATCCAGCAACTAGACGGCTTGCTTTGTCCCCGTTCCCGCCGGAACTCGAGCGCAGAGCCTGACAAGGCCACGACTCCTCTGACCCCACTGCACGACTCCAGCACAGCTGAGCCCCGTTGAAGGCGTCTGAATCCGTGGAACCAGGCATCTTGGAAAGTCTTCAACTTGCTAACAGCGCAGCTCCTGAGGCATCCTCGAAGCTGTGCACTGGGGACTGAGACACCCTGACACGGAGCTCCACCTGCACTGAAGACCAGCCCTCCACACTCCACGAGATCTGCGTGGGGCCCTTCTGCTTGTGTTCTGCTCGGTGTGTTGCCTGGTTGCTGGCCCGTTGGCTAGTAGCCCTCTGACGACGATCCTTATGATAATCCATCGCGGGTCTGGTTGCTCCAGACTGGCCCTCGCTTCCCTGAAAAGGTGAAGTACCTCAGACCCTCCTGGTCTGCACCAGAAGCCTTGTGTATCCTGCGTGGGTTGCCTTTGCTTAGGCTTGTTGGCTCCGATCTTGAAGCCGACCCCTCCATCTGCGAGAACCTTCGTGGGACAGCTCCTCTCCAGCACCTGGTCGTCCTCGACGCCTCCTGGTCCGCGTGGCTGCAACGACAAGCTTCACCGGATTGCTCCTCGACGACGTCTGGTTCCTCCCTGGTTCCACCCTGTCACTGGCTGGTGACCTAGAGTCTGTCCCCTCTGCTTTCAGGTCCTCTTCATCCTAGGTCCCCCCTTGGATCCACCTGGACATCTTCCTCCTGGTCGCCTGCAGCATCTTCTTCCAAGGCTCCATAGGAATCAACGAGAAAACCCAACACACCTCGACACCTTTGCAACCGCAGCCCGTTGGTGAGGTAACGCGAGTACTTCGGTGCTCCTGTAGGGATTGACTATCCTAGTGTCTAGTTTTGTTAGTTGTAAATTCCTAGTTATACCGGAAGTGTCCTAAATCTTCGATTACTTACCTTTAAAGTTCCCATTGACTTTCTATTGACTCTCGCGTGAGTGTACTGACACTGCACGCGCCGCCTGTGGGCCTCCTACTCCTAACCTAACGGTCAGATAGTGTAGCCCCAGCGATTCTCTAGGCCCTAGGCCTCTCCTTTTCCCGAGTCGTGGTTCTTATACCACTTACTTAGTATATGGTTTTACGCGCCCCTAGGGCCTAACTGTAAATTGTGCTATTTAAAGTATTTCTAAGTGTAACTTGTTATGTGCTTTTGCCTCTGACATCAAAACAGCTGGCTTTACACGCCCTCCAGAGTCTTTTAGCCTAAGACTGTTCTGTCCATGCTACCACTAGGATAGCTGGTCTATAAGGTTGACTTACAACCATCACCATAAGGGTTGTTTGGACTGGTGCAAGGTGTTCACTAGAATAGTGAACATCATATACCAGACCAACTTCTCACAGCCATTCCCAGTTTGCACATGTTTTGCATCCCTGACCCTTTATTTTTGTTTCCACTTCTATGACCTCTAGTTTAGTGTCTCCCTTATCTTTGAAAGTCCTTTCAGAAACCAAAAACATACAAAATGTTTTAGATGATCCACAACAAAATCGAGCAGTATAAAAGAATGCATGTGAATCTTTGCTCACTGCACAGCCTAAATGTAATTACCTGTTTAAATATTAATAAAAATAACAACTCGTGTGCTCTCCCTTTTCTCCTTACTTTGCAGGCTTTACTGGATTTTGTTCTTGGTTCCTGGCTCAGAATCCAGGTCTTCCAAGGGACTAGTTACGCCCTACTGCATCCAGGAATCATTAAGCTGCATGTTCCCATTTCCATAGACCTGAAATGCTTCTAGCTTTGTACTAGTACCTACTATATGAAACTATACTCCGTCCCCATAACTTGTGACTTACTTCTTTGAGAGTGGGTTTTGTGTGGCCTGAGAGAAGACTGTCAGCTGTGTTCTCTTTCTTTCCCTATCCTTTCCCTCTTACAGTCTATTACTGCATTGGGGTTTCAATCTAGATTCAGTGACGTTTGGAGACAGGATTGTGAATTCCACCTAAATTCACCACTACCAGCTCGTACCTGACAACAGTCCCCTAACAGCCCTTTATTTCCACCATGAGGAGGTGGATAGAGAGGTTCTGAAAAACAAACTGGAAGCTATGCTGAGACTGGAATGGAAAACAAATGTCCGTTCCATTCATGCAGCTGGATTTTGGCACATGAGTTTGCCTGCATGTAGGAGGCAGGCTTAGTATATGGTTTACACTTAAGTGAAGCACCCTGCACTAATCCAGACAACCCTTATGGTTATTTTAGTGGTCTTCGACAATCATAGAACGCTCTCCAAATAGTAGCTGTGGAGAGCAGCCTTCAGGGTTAGTCCAGAAGGAGTGTTAAGCAGCTTGTTACCAGAACTAATTAGATTGTGTAGGTTAAACGAAAAATAACAGCTCCGTGTATTTATAAAAATTGTTATATTTATTATACACACTCACTAACACATTTGTATATCTCCTACCCAATACGAACAATATTTGAAAGGGAAACCGGTAAGAAAGAACAAATACATAGTGGTCTCCAGGTGGAGACCAAACCATATACTAAAGAAGTGGTATGTGAACTGCGACCGAAGTCAGCACTTGACCCAGAAGACTCGGAAGAGGTGGGGCCCCAAGGAACCAGGTAAGTAACCGGAACCCCTTGGAGGTTTTGTGCAGAGTGTAAACTCAGCTGCGTACTCAATGCAAGTCAATTGGGAAGTCACTGTTGTAGTTTTGAAGAAGGACCCTTCCCATTGGACCCGGAAGAAACCCCTTGGAAGATGGAAGGTTGGAGAGTCACCTCACCTGTGGATACACAAGAAACCTGGATACCCTACACTAGGGAAGCTGGGTGCATTGGTGTGAAGTGATGCAGGACTTCACTGATGATGCCGCTGGCGACGAAGGAGAAAGAGTCCGGTGGAATCCAAGGATGGATTCTTGAAGAGGAGTACCTGCAAGCAGAGGAGACAGAGTTTATGCCACCCTGAAGTGACCAGGAGGCACTGAAGACCAATGACCACCGATGACAGAAGATGCAGGAGAGGTGATGGTGACCTTGTCGCTGCAGCTGTGAAGATGAGGCGACACTGTGGAAGACCAGGAGCTATTCACGAGCTGTCCCACATTGGAAGTCGAGAACCAGTGGGTCGGTGTCCGCTGGGAGCACCAACAAGCCTTGGCATCCACAGACGTGGTAAACTAGGAGGGGGCAGTGTCAGCACTTTCCTGGTGACTCACCAAATGCAGGAGAGTCAGAGCAGGCCCGAGCAAGCGGAGGAGCCCACAGAAGCCAAAGTAGACCCTCAAGAGGACTCACAGCCCAAAGGCGCAGGAGTCGTAAGAGGACCTCGAGCAGCTCACCAAAGATGCAGGCCCATGTGCAGAGGAAGCAGTCAGGACGAAGATCTTGGCAGGAAGAGATGCTGGAGCTTCTTGTAGCCCGAAGATCTCTAGAGAACAGAGTCAACACTCCTTGGTAACAGCAAGTCAATGCAGTGTACATTTGTGCTGTTCCTGCAGTTCCGACGGGGGATACTGGCTTCATACTTGCTGAGAAGACAGTGCAGGCCTCGAGGGAGTTCCAAAACCACTACCTGAGCCTTTCGATGTCCGTGGGATGTCGGGAGCAGCAGACCGGTCAGCCTAGGTGCGTGCAGATGCAGAGGAGTGACTCCTTCACTCTAAGAGAGATTACTTCAGGTGTCCTTGATGCCCACAGGCCTGGAGAAGAAAATGGATGAAGCACAGGCACAGACGAACCAGAAAACTGTCAGTATGACGAGACCAGGAGCAACAGGATTCTTCCATGATGCAGTTGTGGTTCCCAAAGCGAAGTCCAACGAAGTCCAAAGTGCCCAGACGGTAGAAGTTGAAGTGGTTTTGGATCTGAATTTGTCCCACGACGAATCTGAATAGCCACCCGTAGGTAAACCCTTAAGTAACTTAGGGAAAGGGTTGGGACGATTCAGGGATTCCTACCAGAGGATGGGCTGTACAGAGGGATGGATACTCTCATGTCTTTTGTCCAGTTTCATGCCAGAGCGGGAGCCAAAGGTTCCCTGGACTTGCTCCAACTGGAGTATGCAAGGAGGGCACCAAATATGCCCTTCAAAGCAGTCTGGTAGTGCTGGCCCGTGCCCACACCCCAGCCCAATACACTAAGTAATGTCTGGGAGGGGGTCTCAACTACTTGTGACAGGAAACCTACTGTTCTACTTTTTCCTGCTCAAGCCTCTTTGCATGGTTAGCCCCCTGTTTTTGCCTCTTTTTTTTATGTGGTTTCAATTGTAGTGCACAGGGTCCCTGTCCACCAGGTCCCCTGTGCCAGTGCTTCTTCCCTAAAACATGTCCACAATTGGTACTGTAAGTCCCTAGTAAATGGTACCCTGGGTACCTAGAGCCTGTGAGCCAAAGAGGGTCCCCCATGACCCCTCTGAATCGGACCATGCCACTGCCTTTGCCTGCCCCTGTGAAGGAGAAAATGACAGTCGACATGGCAACCTGACTGGGTGCCAAGCCAGCCAGCACTGCCTGGAGGTATAGTTAAGTCACCCCTCTAGGAGGCCTCATAACCCTAAAGCTGGGTGCACTCTTCCACAGGTGAGGGCATATCTGCGTGAGCGGATATGCCCTTACAATATTAGGGTCCGCTCCTTAATATTGTACCTGCCAGGGAAGCCAGAGAGCATAAATGGGCTGGAAACTCGACAACTCAAGTTACACAGCACCATGATGGCCTCACTGAACACAGTATTTATTTATGGGTTTATACCGCGCTTGAATCAACTCCCGAAGGAGTATCCCTGCGCCGCACGCCATATCGGATGGGTCAGGACAAGAAAATAATCAAATGGGGGGCTGCTAACACTGGAACAGGAAAATTTTCAGCTTTTTTCTGAAAGTTAGATGGTCGGAGCACTTCCTAAGCGCGAAGGGAACTTTGTTCCAGAGTGCTGGACCAACAGAAGACATGGCTTTACCGCCTTGTCCGGACTGGACTTCTTCACAGTAGGTACTTGAAGCAGAAGCTGATTGGAGGATCTGAGGTTGCGGGCAGGGTTATCCAGTATTATGGGTATCTTTCATAGATTCACATGCCTGAATCATTCCCCGTCGTCGGGGTGGGAGTCCCCGGTATATAAAATAGTAATGTCCTAAAGAGAGAGAGAGAGAGAGATATATATATATATATATATATATATATATATATATATATATATATATATATATATATATATATATATATATATATATATATATATATATAATCGAGCTCCGTGGTTCCAAAAAACCAATAGAAAAGCACTCGCAGCAGGTTAAACTTCGTTTTAAAGTTTTATTGCGCAAAATAATCTCAAAACAGACGCGTTTCAGCTCTTGCCTTCGTCAGTGTCAGCTGGCGGCGACAAGGCGGAAGTGTAATAAAGCAAAACCATTGAAACAAACAATGGACCACTTTCTGCAATGTATGAGCGCCATCTTTGAATGGTTGATTACCCAAATTATTCAAAACAAAAACAATCAAGCAATGTTAGAACTGGTCAACACAAAACAAATGTTAAGCAGCCCGACTACATTAGTTGGACAATTATTTACATGCTATATACATGATATTTACATTTTTGAGCCCTGGATGGGCTAATTCATCGTGTTTGGTGATATAAACAACTCATTCTCTGTAAGTCAACCAGACCCACATTGCACTAAATCAATACAAACTCTCATTGGGAAAGGGCATCTGTAGGCTAATTCCATTCATATAACCTATAACCAATGTTATTTATTTACAATTATGGCCTGGATGGCCTTTTCTGTGTATTATTAATGACATGCATTCCTATCCATACACTCTAGCTTAAATAACCTAATGTCCTAAATTAATTTTGGATTCAAACGCCCGACCACCAACAGAAATTTCATAATAGTTCTTAAATAAAGCAAAGTATTCTCAGGTAAAGACACTTGTATTTTCAGCCCTCTTGTTATCAATTACTGTTTCTCAAAGGTGTGATAAAAGTTCCTCCCCTGCGTTCAGACCTCCAGGTGACTTTGTTTGGAGGTCCACAATGTATCTAGACTCCAAACGCCTAAGCTTCATTTTCAGGTCCCCGCCCCTTATGTTTTGTGGGACACAATCTAAGCTAAAGAAGCTAAGGAGGGTCCTGTCGCTGTTGTAGGTACTTGAAGCAGAAGCTGATTGGAGGATCTGAGGTTGCGGGCAGGGTTATCCAGTATTATGGGTATCTTTCATAGATTCACATGCCTGAATCATTCCCCGTCGTCTGGGTGGGAGTCCCCGGTATATAAAATAGTAATGTCCTAAAGAGAGAGAGAGATATATATATATATATATATATATATATATATATTTCTCCACGATTGCCCAGAAAGCAAGGATGCCACACAGCAGATGAGTGCTTCATACAAAGCTCATTATTTCAGAACCGGCAGTTTACTTCAAACGGTGAAATCCCTTACGCGTTTCAAAGCCGGGAGGCTTCTTCTTCAGAGGGTGCCGCTGTAAAGACTGAGTGCTCGCCCAGGCACCTACAACGCATGCGTCCATTCAACCCTAGTGGGCCTCACCGCTGAATTAAGTGAGTCATACTATTTAGGCATGCTGGTACTGGTAGTTTTATAAAACAGCGAGAAATATTTCCAAGTGGATTCAGTCTTATTACAGAGTCAATAAAGCAAAGTGTTACCCATGTGGGCAGAAGAAAAGAGCCAGCTCCCTTTCATTTTGCTCATCTGTGCCGCCAGGTCACAATATTCATGATCTTTTGGCCCCAATTGCAGTCTTTGGTGGGGCATCCTTTTTCGGCCAGGCGCCGACTTAACATTTCTCCACGATTGCCCAGAAAGCAAGGATGCCACACAGCAGATGAGTGCTTCATACAAAGCTCATTATTTCAGAACCGGCAGTTTACTTCAAACGGTGAAATCCCTTACGCGTTTCAAAGCCGGGAGGCTTCTTCTTCAGAGGGTGCCGCTGTAAAGACTGAGTGCTCGCCCAGGCACCTACAACGCATGCGTCCATTCAACCCTAGTGGGCCTCACCGCTGAATTAAGTGAGTCATACTATTTAGGCATGCTGGTACTGGTAGTTTTATAAAACAGCGAGAAATATTTCCAAGTGGATTCAGTCTTATTACAGAGTCAATAAAGCAAAGTGTTACCCATGTGGGCATATATATATATATATATATATATATATATATATATTTCCAACAAAGGTTCTTCAAAGAAGACGCCGCACACTACCTTGTTTATAATTACTTTATAGATTTATTTTCTGTTGGTTCCCCACCTACGCGTTTCGGACAAGCAGACTGTCCTTGATCACGGTTTAGAAAATAAATCTATAAAGTCACCTCACATTTAGTAACCTATCAGAGTCCTTTTGTAAATAGGACCAAACTTTGGCCAGGAGCCAATCAGCTACTATCACCCTCTAGCTCCTTCCTGGAAGGAGCCCTAGTCCCTCAGATTTTCTACCGCACGTCGTGTTAAGGGAGTCTCCACTGAGCTCTGCTCGGGTTTATGTTATTTTTGGATCTTATCCATATTTTTCTATATATATTTACTCTTGTAAAGGAGAGCTAGAGTCTACTATGTCTACCACTGCTAAAAAAGGGCTCTCCAGACCTTGCGCCTCGTGTAAGAAGCTGAGACTGCATGTAGATGACAAACATGAAGACTGCCTCTACTGTCTCTACCCTGACCATTCTGCCAAGGACTGCAAGGTCTGCCGCACTTTCTCTGTCAAGACTCTAAAAGACAGAGAGGGACGCCTGCTTCTATGGCTTCAGAGACTGAAGGACAAGGATCAAATAGTCTCTTCAGGTGAGAGCGAGTGTTCCTTTAGGAGCTCACACTCCTCTTCTAAAAGGCAGAGACAGACTTCTCCAGGTCCATCTACTTTGCCTCCTCAAAAGAACACGCCCAAGTCTTCAGAGGGTCGACCAAAGACCATGGCAGTGAAGATTTCTCCTCAGGAAACCACCTTCTAAAAGCCTGGGCTAGTGTCTTCTGCCATGCCTGTGACAGCGTCGACAGTCACCATCTCTGTCGACAGCTTCTGCCTTCACCACCTTGACGACATCTACTTCAACTTCGTTGTCGTCGGGTAGGTCTATAACATCTATAATTCCTGTTAAAAGATCGTCGACAACGTCTCCGTCGTCGACAGCTCCTTCGTCGCCGAAGCCAGTGTCGTCGACGAAAGTTCTTTCGATGACAACCTCGACGACGAAGCCGTCGTCGTCGACACCAGCGTCGACGAAGCCGTCGACGACAGTACCGTCGACGAAGACGTCAACACTGCCGTCGACGAAGAAACTCCCGTCGACGATGATACCGTCTACGACATCGTCGTCGGTACAAACGACAGAGAAGTCTGCGGTGGCCGTCAGTCTCTCACCGTCGACGACCACCCCGTCAACGGAAGGATCTCCCAAGCTGAAGTGTATCTATACACACTTCAGGATGTTAACGCATACGCTGATGCCAGAAGCGATGTCTCATAGCAGAGTCCAGCCACTGCCGCCGGCTAATTTACTGGAGACTGAGGACTATGAAGATGGCGCTATGTTCCCAGCCGCAACAAGCCCATCACAGCTGCTTGTTAAAGTACATGAGAGTTCGGACAACGAAGACATGGATCAGGAAGAAATCCCATATCAAGAAGAATACCATTCGCCTCCTCCTTCACAGCCTATGGTGTGCCTCCAGGCTTCAATTGTCACGGACCTCCAATTCCTTATAGCGGACTGCAAACAGCGGTTCCCACCTACTCCGACACCTCCAGTGATGCCACCTCAAGCTGTGTCATCAGCTCCTCCTCCTCGCCATAGACCACCTCCACTGGTGATTCCCCCAGATCCCGTGTCTCTGCCTCCGCAACAATCTTCGGATGAAGAGGAGGCAGTGGAAGAAGACGAGGAGGGTCAACAGGAAGAGGGAGAAATACAGGATGACGAGTGGAACGAATAAGTCATCTCACATCCAGCTTCCCCTGACCAGGCTCAGGCGGACTCTCCCCCAGAAGACATCGGTGGGTTTCACAATATTCTAGAACGAGCAGCAGCAAGGTTCAAGATAGAAATGACCACACAACCTCAGGACTGCTTCTTATACGACTTTAAGGAGTTTTTGAATTTAGAATTTGAATTTGAATTTATTTTGCATAGTTAATAAAAACCATTGCAGTATCTCCATTTTAAAATACATATACATACTGTACATTTTCACCGTAAACGTAATATTGCTTATAAAACGATATAATTCATTTTTTAAAATCTTCTAAATTAAATACAAATTTGCAATGGTGTTCGTCTTAGCATCAATTTTCTTTGTGAATCTAAAAAAGGTTGGGTTCCAGTGTCCTCTTTCCGCCGCCTTCATTGATTTGATTATGTTAGACAACATTTTACATATGGTTCAACCTAAACAAGAAACAGCAAGTTAAGTTAAGAGAAGTTTCTGCATCTTTTTCTCCACCTCCTTCATATACTTCACAAGGCCGCAGTTTAGCTGCGGATCATCAGGTGTGAAGCAGGCAAGAACTGCATTCCTTCGAGTGCGTATTCCTCGTTGGTTGAACAAAAATTTCAGCAAGCGTTTTCTTTCCTCTAGTAATTTGTCGCAGGAACACAACAAATGTGGCATATCCTCCTTTGCCTTACTACATAAACGACAGAGGTGGCCCACTTTATACCTCAGCCAATGTGGAAGGTGGGTTCTACAAGGTAACAGGCCCAATCTGAATTTTAAAAAGTTCAATTTCATGGTCCTTCAGTATCCTAGATCGAGATAAAGCTGTTGTCCTTGTTGAGAATAGGAGTTTAAAACGAACCAACCATGTGACCTCTTGGCAACTGTCGCCTTATCCTCAATCCATGAAAGGTACTTTGTGGTTCTCTTTACCAGCCTTTTGACTGTGGTGTGATTATTTGAGGTGTTCCACAGCTCCTGTATGCCTAGGTTCGACAGGCTTTTTTCCAAATACTTAGCAGCTTGCGAGGCCGGATTTCGCTGCAGTTCTGACCATAGTAAACTATTTAAGGTCCCCGGTTTTGCTTTCCTGATTTTGTCCCAAGTGATTATATACGCCCCCTGTCTTGCGAGAGACTGCTTCTGACCACCGAACTCTAATATAAGTTGAGCCGGGGAGGTATATTTTGGCAAGGCGAAGATGATTCTGTATGCTGATGTCACAGCCTTGTCCAGAGATACTGCATCTCTTCCTCTTTGTACCTCGCTGCCGTAAGTAATTGTGGGCAAAAGTTTGGCTCGTATAACTTGCGCCAGAGGAAGATGAGATGTGCTGGTGAGTTTGCCGTTTAGTTTTTTTAGCGAGACTGCTATCG
Source organism: Lissotriton helveticus (assembly GCF_964261635.1). Lineage (NCBI taxonomy): Eukaryota > Metazoa > Chordata > Amphibia > Caudata > Salamandridae > Lissotriton > Lissotriton helveticus. The sequence continues at coordinate 107,258,616 of NC_136067.1, forward strand.
CGATGCCTTTTCCTCTGATGCTTTCTTTTTGAATGATAAACTGGCCACTGTTATCAATTTTGACCCCAAGGTACTTATACAGTGTTGTGTCTTCTATGCGGTTGTTATTCCAAAACCAGCTATGTGGTGTTTTTCCTTTCTTATTGATTGACATTGTTTTGGTCTTTTCCAAGTTTATTGTGAGGTAATTCTCATCAGAGTATCTTTTTGTTGCATCCACAAGATTTTGCATCCCTATTTTTGTGTGACTGATTAAAACCAAGTCATCCGCATATAATAGTGTGGGCAATACTTGGCCTCCCAGTTTGGGTGCATGAGAATTACAATTAATAAGCACAGGAACAAGGTCTCCCAAGAACAGGTTGAAAAGCTTTGGGGCCAGAACACATCCTTGTTTGAGGCCTTTGTTTGTTGGAATGTGTCCTGACAAATGGGAGCCGTCGCCCAGCTTTACCTGTACCCATGTTTCGCTATGTAAGTTAATCAATAGGTCTAGTAAGTGCTTTGGTATTCCCCAACTCTTCAGTTTTGACCATAAAAGATTCCGATTGATATGGTCGAAGGCTGCCTTATAGTCTATGAAGCAAAAGTGTATTGGTATTTTTGTAGTTTTTAATTTGTCAATTAGCAGACCTATAGCCAGAATGTTTGTTGATGTCCCCACAGATTTAGAAAAGCCAGTCTGATTCGCAGGAATTAGCGAGTTTTCTGTAGCCCAGGCCTGCAATTCCTCCAATAGGATCCCAGCAAAATATTTTGCTTCGTTATCCATAAGGGCAACCAGCCTGTAGTTGCATGGTAACGATGTGTCCCCTGCCTTAAAAATTGGGGAAATAATAGAGCCCTTCCAGGAGGCAGGTAATACATTGAAGTGTTTGATTTCCAAGAACAGTGGCTCTAGGGCTTCAGTCCATTCCTTTTCATTCGATTTGTAGAGGATGGGAGGGATTCCGTTCGGACCTGGTGCCCCCTCTCTCCTTCCTTTTTAGGTTTCGACTTTTGGCGAGGGGCGAAGCCCCTCCCAGTCGAAATCTTTTGTTTTTAGTAGTGAGGTTAGGACAGCCTCTGTTTCCAATTGGCTAGCTCCATAAATGGAGGCTAGCCATTGGGAGGCAGAAGCTGTCAATCGCGCTTTCTCACGAAAACGCGATTCGGGGGCGTTTCTGGTGCTTTTTTTAAGCCCCACCCCTTTGTCCCGGGCCGCGCTGCGATTGGCTGCCGGCCCGGGACACCCCCGTGACGTCATTCCCGGGCCGCGCTGTGATTGGCTGGCCGGCCCGGGACACCCCCCTGACGTCATTCCCGGGCCACGCTGTAATTGGCTGCCGGCCCGGGACCTAACTTGTTTTTCTCGGGCTTCACAGGTTGAAATGCGGGTCGGGCGAGAGGGGTTGCCCGCTGCTGTGGAGCTCAGGGTGGACAATGGGTGGTTGTTACAGTCCCTGCCGCTGGTAAACTTGTTAGCTCTGGAAAGGGGGGAATTATGGGTGTAGGAAGTGGTGTTAGTAACCGTGATGTAGTACTCGCTCCTTATTGTTGACTGTTTCCGGTTCTTCCCCCAGGATAGTGTTTATATTGTGAGCTCTGTCTACAATGCGTGGTTAATCCCTGGTGGACAGGGCTGTCTAAAACGGCCCACTTACTCAATTGTGCACGCTTATCTGTAATGGAACCGCTGTTCATATAGGCTCCACGGAGAAGGATTTGAACCTGGCCCTTCCCTGGTAACTCGAATGAGATCTTAGTGACGATCGAGGGTTTGAAGTAACGTCGCCGGGGTGCTCTCACTGCCACCCTAAACTCTAGCAAGGTTGTACTTGTAGCCGCACCTTACATTTTGCTGTTCATTACCCCGCCTGATCCCTTTAACTGAGTTAAGGGGGCTCTGCATTAAAAATAAAGGGTGTATACTTGTGTGATGTAACTGGTGCTTATGTAAAGCGTTCGTAAACCTTCGGGTCGAGTTCGCACTGTATACAACTGCTATAAAAAAAAGCTCCAGAAGCCCCTAACGCTGAGGTGGGATATCTAATCCGCACCCCGAACTTTCTATTTTGACGTGGCCGTGCTTGGTCGGGATGTGGCTGTTTTGCTCTATGCATGTTATCGGAGTAGTCTCTCCGGGCCCTGCGTGTGCTCACCAGGCTCCTCGCCCCTTCCTCCCCCCGTAGGAATGTGACTTGTGAATGGAGTTGGGCATGCCCACGTCCTGCTTCAGGATCCGCAGCAGTGCTCCCCATCCTCTTTGCCGCCGCCTGCACTCACTTCCTGCCTCCGGCATTTGTTTACCTAAGTGCAAGTGCCCTCCTTTTAGTTAAAAATATAATTTTGCTTTGGGGGTGTGTTTGACAACTTTTTTTCTTTCATAATGTTGTGGTACATACAGTTAAAAGGTGGTTTGTCGCCTGTGGCTTTTTTATGACCTCGGTTTCAAAGATTGGCAGATTTTTCTGTCCCGCCAAGGAATCGTGGTTAGTATTTCACGATATTTCTCCTTGGGTAATTTTGAGGTCTATAATTAAGAACTATTGCCACGGTTGATTTTGATTGACTTTAGTGTCGCGTTGCCAGTATGGCAGAAATTTCACTGTGAATATTTTAAAGTTGTTGAAAGACTCATTGGTTTGTTGCCCACGCCTTTATGTATGTCATTTGGGCAGACAGTATGTCTCTGCCTTCTTTTTTCCAAATCATACTCTTCTGCATCCAGAGTCAGACAGACTCCGAAGTTGCGTGGTATGCATATTGATTGTATCGTTTTTTTATTTCAAGATATATATATACATATGGGAACCTGGGGCCTATGATACGACCCTTAGAATTGCCTTGAAGCACACGTTTTCAATTGTGCATGGGAAGGAAGTACATTGACACGTTGTGATGTGTGTTTCGGTGGAGGTGATAGCGCGCATCTAATAAAGTTGCATACCCATTGCTTTGTGCGCAGCGACCGCCTTTTTACATGTATGCATGTCATTCATGTTGCGTTTTTTTTTATCGCATCGCTTGTTTGTTTTCTTCTGACAAAAGTTCGCGAGTTTGCTTATTTAGAGGAAGTGAGTTGCAATTACAAAAAGTGGTGTCGAACTCGAAAACTACAATTATTTGGGGAAGTTTTTAATAACCTTGCATCAGCGAAGCGTCCTACTATGTCATAGTTTACTATTTAGCTGTGTACTCCCGTCGTGTTTTTTTTTGTTGTTTTTTTTTTTTGCTCGGTGAATAGAACACCACTGTCCAACGTGAAACCTGACCGTGACAACTCAGCCCAAATACATAGGCCACACCTCTTGTGAGCGGCAACGTGCTTTTGAAGGGGGAGTGGTGGGGTGGTTCTGTCAGAGGTGGGGCAGGGTAGACCATTGTTTAGGATCGGACCATTGGAAATATGCAGGTTTGAGTAAACTATGCGGCAAGAAAAGGCAAATAAGGCGGCTAATTTTTTAATGGCATTACCTCATTTTGTCATTCTTAAACTTGGTAAGTGTCTGGGCACTGGTTGCACCTCATTAGAACCAGTTGAACACCCACACACATAGCAAGCAGTAAGCAACTGAAATGTGTCTAGTTTGCAAAGAGCATCCAGCCTGCAGCAACTCTCGTTGCTGCTTTTTTTTTGTTGTTGTAACTTTTGAACTGTTTGCCCTAGAAACAAACCTGCAGGTTTTAACAAAGAGTTTATGCAGCAGATGATGGATTATGTGACACATGCGGCAGATTTATATAATTATGCGAAAATCTCCGCACAATCCATAATTCCAGTGGCCATGTTTATAATATACAATTTGCACGTCTCACAATGGTAGATTATCGTGTGGCGTTTACTACACAGAGTGGATTCGATCATTCAAGTGAGCATGCATGTCATTTGATTTTTAAAGGCTAAGTTGTGTAAGTGATTATAAGTAGGCATTGCTTAGCTTGAATTATTAACTTCTTCACCTCAGCTCTCCATATTAAGTTACGGCAATGTAGGAGCGATCATTCACTCTTGATTGGTAAAAGAGTTTTCTTTCGTACCGCAATAAAGTGAACGTCTCATCATAAATATAGCGTGAGCCTATCGTCGGCATTTAATGCTGTCGTCTGACAAATCGGTGATAGCAAACGTGTGTGGTGTGTTTTTTTTTTTTATTTGTATTTTTTTTATTACATAAAATATGTTGAGGTGTAGGGCGACAGTATACACCTGAAGACTGGAGTGCTTAGGCAGATGAACATTTTGACGAGTGGATTGATCTCATAGAAAACTTTTGCTCACCTTGTAGCTGTGTTTTACCATCGATTCCCATAAGGCCTCTTCAACGTTGTGCGAGCAAAATATAACGCCCGTGGAAGTGCCTACATTAGATCCTTTAATGAAGTTGCGTTGTGTAGGCTTTTAGTTGACCCTTAAATAAGTCGAACATTTGGTGGGTACTTTTTGAGACCACTGTACAAACTTGGGACCAACTTTATCTACCCCCATAATATCGGATACCGACCTTTAATACTTTACTAATTGTCATTACAATTTCCTGCGCTGCTGGCATCTTACTGTAGAACGAAATGGGCTTATTTCTCCATGTGGTGTAATAACTGCGTGAAGGTCGGTCGAGGTTAGTGCCAGATAATGGCAAACGGCGTTTCACTGTTGTCTACAGTGTTAGGCTGAGGATCAGGCTTCATGGTTTAGTGATCTGTCCCGGAGAACCAGGATTTTTTTCCCCCGTTGTTATACTTTAGTATAAAGGCTGTACATGCCCCTCGCGCCTCTATTTCTAACCGTCGTTCAAGAGTTCCTCTTTGATATTGATTGTGGAAATGAATCCTAAAACTTGAGTCTCTGTGAAACATTTGAAGTCGGCGTTCCTTTTAAATGAGGATAACTTATACAGGAATGTTCGGATTCAGTAGCTTGAGTACCATGTTGCTGAGGTGGTGTTGCAAGATCCTCTGTAAAGTGAAAATGGGCTTTTGCTAGCTCGGTTCTTAAGCCCTATAGAAGAGTGGATGCATTAACACCAGCCATCATGGAGTTTAACTATTTCGCCGTTACTATGTCCTTTCATGTAAATTAAATGTTTGGTGCGGGCAATGCCTTAATTGTTGCCTGGCTCTCCGGCAGTTTGCATATGAGACGAGGACTTCACCAGAGCCAGCATGTTTTAGAAAATGCAGGAGAACGCTTAAATGTGGATTTGAATATCGGCCTTGGAGGCGAAGCATCCATACTACAGCCTACTTTAACGTTGGAACTGGCTTCTTCCTTGTGGATACCAAGCAATGAGCACATAGCGCATGCAACTGATTGTGTTGTTACACCGAGGGTACTTAATTTTGGTCGTGTAGGGCTTGTTTCCTTCATTTGTTTGCTTGTTCTGATCCTTTAAATTGTCTTTTTTTTCTCTCCAGTTTTCTGTATTCTCTCAACTGCAACACTGAAGTGCTGCAGGTGTATCTACTTGTTAGCGTGGATGACCAACAGTGAGCCAACCGTACATGCACACGGTGGCCATTTTACACCGCAAACATTTATGGTTGGTTGCAGTAGAATCCAGTTAGCCGTGTCTGGTCTGAGTGTTGGGTTGAATAATCCTAGTAAGTGTGTTGAAGCAAAGTTGTAGAACGGACTAAACAGAAATGGCATGCGCATGCAAATTTAAAAACGGAATGTGCTTCTGTCCATTTATCCCATAACGAATGGCTGCCGACAGGATGCTGCAACATTTCACTAGCATCCATTTGCTAGCCTCCAATGTATGAGGCAGCCCCGTGTAGATTTCTAGGTACCTATTTTTAGGGTGCATTAAAATTGGCTTGAGTGGTTGCTTGCAGTGCTCCTTCATTTCTGTGGCACCCCCTGTGAGTGTTTTGTGGTAGCCGTTTGACTTGGCCTGATTAATTGTTTAAGCCTGACATTTTTATTTTACAGTAACATTTTTGAAAAGCATGTGCACAGCAGTTGGTGTCAACAGACCCCGTTTTTTTCTCCTTATATACAGGAAATAAACAAGTTTTTTTTGTCTATGCTTAGTTTATCGTCTTACGGGCTTCCAACGCTTGCTCCTTTTCCCCTATCGAGCCAGAAACGTAATATACGACAATTGAACACACACCTTTAAACCATCGTTGGCTTTGCACATTCCGACGTGATTTGTGCCTGACAAATCAGTAGATGGCAGAGAGGAATCCCAAGTATTAGATTAAGTCTTTGCGTTTTGAACCTACATATCGCAATAGTGTCCCATAATCGTCATAAACCTGCTCCGATAAAGCTACATCCTGGGTAGCTTCAGCACGCAATCTTTAAACTGTAATGGATGTCTAGGCTTCTGGGCTTAGCAGATGCCTTTTAAATGGCAGTTGAACAATGGATCCTAAATCATTTTTACACCTAATGGACCTAAAATTGAAGTAATCTGCTCTGCTGTTGGTAAAATTGAGCAAAAGACACACAATTGATGAACGGAATACAGAACAAATCAAAACATTCACCCCAGTCAAGAGATCTGGGTTAAATCCATCATTCTTTTGCTCACCATGCCACCCCAGTTTATACCTGGCCATATGCAAATCAGCCTTGACCCTGTGCCTCATGGGAATAGTACAGCCCGAACTGCCAAGCCAGATCCTGCCTGGACCGGAAACAAGCTTCCTATGACTGTTTTCGGAGTTTCAGAACAAATTAGAAGCAAGCACACAGGGTGACTATTAAGCCAACCTGTCATGGGCAGTTGGCGGGCTCTGGCCCACTCTAAGCTAACCTGTCTCGAGCTACCACGCATGCACGATCTCTGGCAAGATTCAGGAATAAACTGGCATGTGGAGGCATTGACCAAACAAGCATTTACAATGCAACGGTTTCGCCTTAGGAAAAGTTTGAGCTATTGGCATTGTAAATGACAAAATTTGTATTTATGTGTTGGTTTTGAAAACAGATAAATAAATGGCATTGTCCTTTACATTGCCAATAGCTCTAACTTTTCCAAAGGCGAAACCGTTGCATTGTAAATGCTTGTTTAATTTGGAGCCCAATTGTCTTTTGTAATTTCGTCGTGCCTGTGTTCGTGATTTGGCCTGTTTGTTTGTGTTGAGAATCACGCAATGGTATTAGTCCGTTGTCATCGATTTCTGTCGCCAGGTTGTCGATTGTATGTTGTGTGAAGTGACCTTTAAGATAGTTTACCCATGTTTGTTCGGAGATATAAGAAGAGATTCCGTCGTGCCTGGGGTTTATAAAGGAATTAATTGTTTTCCAAAATGTTGCCCCGTCATTCTGCTTAGTATCTGAATATAATTTTGCCCACAGATTATCCTCCATTGCTCGGTTTGCTTCCCATTTAGTTTTTTTTAAAGATGCCTTTAGTTCTTGCAGATTGTTGTTTCTCGCCGTGTTTTTTGGGAGATGCCTAAGTTGGCACATGGTCTGAGCAATGCATTTTTTTAAGCTTTTTATCTTTAATCTGTGATCATTTGTAAAAGAAGGAAAGAAGAGGGTTTGCGATTTGCGTCCCCATCTGCTGCACTGCTTAGATAAGGAAATATTCCTCATGCATGAAGTCATTCTGTCTTAAATTCATCACAATACTCCTAGTTCTCTGAAAACTTTTCACCGTTCTCGTACTTTCCATGTGCTTCAAAAGTGGATCACTCCGGAGACAGCCAGGTGGAACTTGAATGTTTTTAATTTGCATTTTCAAATGTCTAATGTTGCCGAAGCTTTTTCACAGACATGTGCTTCCAACATTCTTACGAACAAAGCCAGTGTCAAAACCCAATGCATTTCGAACTTATCATTAGTTCTTCTTCAGGGGTACTGGAAAAAATAGATAAAGGACCACATCAAACAAATATAAAAAATAAAATGTCATTACTTTAAAGGATGCAATAAATAAATCACTTCTACCTCCTCTCTTATCCCTAATACACCCAAGTGTGTAAACATTCTCTCCTATCCCACGGTAACCGTTACCCGATTTACCAATGAATCACATGATATCTCCAACAGCCCCTTACAACTTGAACTCACCCTCGCAAGTGCTCATTGTTAAAAACAAAGATTTAGTCCGAATGATGTACTCTCCCCACACCCCTAACTGGTCTTAAATTAATACCACTAGATAAAGATGGTAAATGTACCGGATTGTGTAAAAAAACAGCCAGCGGCTTGTAACGAGTCTTCGCTCTTCTCCAGTATTAGGGGTGTCTTTCATAGATTCACATGCTTGAATATTCCCCGTCGTCGAAGTGGGAGTCCCACGGTATATAAAAAATAGCAATAATGCTAATATAACATAAATGATAATATCATATAATAATAAAATAGAGATAATACACTGTAAAAACCTCTACAATGGTAACTTCCATAGGAAGACAGTATAAGAGAAAAAACTCATTTGTAACATATCAGTGTCATTATGTTGGTCCAAACTGCAGCCAATCAGGCTCACGCACCCTCTAGAACCTTCTCCCTTTAGAAGCTCAAGCCCTCAGATTTTCTACCGCACGTCGTGTGAAGGGAGTCTCCCTGAGCTCTGCTCAGTTTTCTTCAAAGTTTGTCTCTTCAAATTATTTTTCCAAGAATGTCAAGTAAGAAGTCCTTGTTTAGAGCTTGCTCTTCATGTGGGAAACTACGTTTGTTTGAGAAGGACCCCCACCAAAAGTGTATTTACTGCCTGTACCCTGACCACAAGGTGGATGAATGTAAAATCTGTAGAGCTCTTCCTTCTAAGACTCTCAGAGACAGGGAAGGTCGCCTTCTTATATGGTTGAAGCGCCTCCAAGATAAAGAAGATGTTCTGTCAGACGCAGTAAGTCTTCAGTCAGGCTGTTCCACTGTTCCTTCCAAGCGTGGGAGTGTTCAAGACTTGCCTTCTCCTTTTCTTCAGAAAAAGAAAAAGCTGGCTTTGCCTGTGGCACAATCTTCAAATTCTATGCCTTCTGTGTCAACGCCCACGAGACCTGGCTCTCAGGCGTCTTGTCCAGGCTCTATCAGTATTCTGACAGTCCTGACTCCCAGGTCGTCGACGGGCTCGTCGACGACCGTTCCGTCCACAAGATTGGCTTTGCTGTCTTCGTCGACGACCTCTGTGACGACGACGTCTGCTTCCTCGTCGTCGACGACGGTGATGTCGACATCCTCGACGTCGACGAGAACTCCTACGATCCCGTCGACGATCCCTATTGTCTCGTCGGCGACGAAGTTGCCGTCGACGAAGAAAACCTCTTCGACGTCGAAGAATTCCTCGTCGACGAAGGTCCCGTCGACGTCAGCCTCTCCGTCGACCACCTCGTCGACGTCTGCATCGTCGACGAAGAAGGCAACGATGGTTCCGACGACGAGAGCCCCGTCGACGTCGAGTGCTCCGTCGACCAGCTCCATGACGACGGCGTCGTCGTCGAAGAAGGCGACGCCGGTTCCGTCGACGAAGGTACCGTCGACGAAGGTACCGTCGACGACGATACCGTCGACGAAAGTATCGTCGACGAAGATACCGTCGACGAAGTCACCGTCGACGAGGCTTCCGTCTCCTCAGATTCCAGCAAAGACGGCTCCGTCGACGCACGTTCCGTCGACGACGATACCGTCGACGACGAATCCCTCAGTGGGCCCTACCTCGTCGACGATGGCGATTTCTTCAGCGGCATGTTCAGGATCCTCGTCAGGATCGGGTTCTTTTGCCACCATGCCTCTGGTACCACTGCCTTCCTTGACCTCTGGCAGGGATTCTTCTATGCAGCTGCCGCCTCCTGATCTCCAATTACCCTCGCCTTTGATGGCAACTGATCACGAGACTGGATCTATGGGGGAAGATGATGACGATGAAGCTCACAGTCCATCAGAATTGATTATAAAATGTCAAGACTCCAGTTCTGACCAGGAGGACGTGGAGGAAGTGGTCCAACCGGATGACCAATTTGTCCAGTTGCCTATGGCATCTTTTCCAGTTTCTTTGTTTTCAAACCTCCAGCATATGCTGGATGACTACAACAGAAGGTTTCCGCCTACCCCTCAGGGTACTCCAAGCCACGCTCCTTCGGAGGACTCCGGCCCTGCCACCCATCCACAGTCTTTGGAGCAGCCTGTTTTGACAGAGCTTCCCCGCCCTCACCCCCCTCTTCTTCCGCAACCTGGTGCGCACGGGGTGGATGAGTCGGACAGTGAAGAAGGGGAATTACACCAGGATACTGACGATGATCAGGATCCAGATATGGCGGATTACGACGACTATCGGATACAGACACCTTCTCCGCAACAGCCAGAGGCGGGTGATGCGCCTACCATTGATACAGCAAGCTTCCATGTGCTGATGAATAAAGCGGCGGACCGCTTTAAATTGCCGAGAGAACAACGGCAAGAAGATTGCTTTCTCTACGATTTCAAAAACAAACCATACAAACAAATTCACACCATACCAATCATAGAATTTGTATGGAAAGAAGGGATAAGAATTATGCATTCTCCTAACTCCTTGCCGGCACAAGTCCCTCGCCTGGAAAAGAAGTACAAGGCTCCTGCGGGTTCACCTGCTTGTTTGCTGTCGCATCCCAAACCGGACTCGGTTGTCACACAGGCGGCACAGCGACGATCCCGTAATCCGGCGACTCCTCTCACTACTCCACCTGATAGAGAGGGTCGACGTTTGGACGCCATTGGGAAGAAATTTTCCACCATGTCCTCTACATCGGTACGCGCTGCAAATGCGTTGGCCATTCTAGGTCGCTTCGACAGGCAAATGTGGTCGGACATTTCCGCATTCGTTTCTCTAATTCCAGAAGCGTCCAGAGCGGAAGCCCAGCAAGTTCTCCAGGATGGCATGAGGGCGTCAGAGGAAATGATTGACTGCGCGATTGATGTGGCGAGTACGGGATTTCGCATCCTCGCCAGTGCTGCGGCTCTCCGCCGCCAGGGCTGGCTTAAATCCACTTCTTTCCGGCAAGAAGTCCAGTCGAAGATACTCGACATGCCCTATGACGGTGAATCTCTTTTTGGCGCTCACATTGACGAGGCGCTTGAGTCAATTAACAAGGACACCGATACAGCAAAATCGCTAGTCTCCTTACAATTTAAGAAGCAGCCCTTTCGTGGCGCCCGTGGAAGAGGTTCGTCTTCCACGAATTTTCGAGGAGGACACACTCAGTACCGCCAATTCAACCAAGGCAATCAACGTTACTCCTCTCAGCAGTCTACTCGCCAAAATCAGTCACGACCCTATAAAGGAAAACCTACTTATAGGGGTGCCAACAACAAACGCCAGTGACTCTCATGTCACACAAGGAGTTGGAGGGAGAATCTCGCAGTTTTATTCCCAATGGTCTCTGATAACATCGGACCAATGGGTATTGGACATTGTTCGCAAGGGTCATGCCTTGGAGTTCACAGAGATTCCTCCTCATTCTCCGCCATCAGGCCCGCCACCTCCCCATTTTCTAGAATTGCAACATCAAGTTCGTCTTCTCATACTAAAAGGTGCAGTCGAAGTGGTTCCTATATCACAACAAGGGACAGGTTTCTACTCACGTTTTTTCCTCATTGCCAAGAAGACGGGAGAGTGGCGGCCTATACTGGATTTGAGGGCGCTCAATTTCTTTCTGAAACAGCAGTCTTTCCGCATGCTCACATTGTCAGAAGTCTTGCGGCTGCTCTGCAGCGGAGATTTTCTGTCCACGATAGATCTGCAAGACGCCTATTTTCATGTGCCGATTCTGCAACAACATCGCCAATTTCTGAGGTTCAAGGTGGGCACTGTCCATTACCAATTCAAGGTGCTGCCTTTCGGCCTGCGTTCGGCACCTCGTGTTTTCACGAAGGTCCTGGCCCCAGTCATGGCTTATCTACGTCTTCAAGGAGTGCAGATTTTTCCTTATCTGGACGATTGCCTTCTGAAATCTCCGTCTCCTCTTCAGCTGGCTCACGACACAAGTCTCTGCCTGCGGACTTTCGAGTCACTGGGGTTGACCATCAACGTGGACAAGTCACACTTAACACCATCACAAAGAAGGAACTTCCTGGGTGCCATTCTCGACACGGAATTATCAAAAGCCTTCGTTTCCCAAGAACGACAGGTGAAAATAGTACGTCTGGTCACCCTCATCCGTTCAAAACAGTCAGTTTCTGTGCGCATGTTGAAGTCCTTTCTGGGGATGGCGTCGTCATGCATCGCTCTGCTTCCGAACTGCAGGCTCCGCACTCGCCCTATTCAGGAGGAACTAGACCTGCAATGGCGCCAAGTGTCAGGATCCTTCAACGATCTAGTGAGAGTCTCGTCTCGCATGAAAGACAGTCTCCTTTGGTGGAGAGAACCATCCAACCTAAACGAAGGAGTTTCCTTTCTGGCCCTTCCTCCGGATCTAACGCTGACCACAGATGCATCCATGGAGGGTTGGGGAGCTCATCTCCTAGACCTTTCAATCAAAGGGAAGTGGACACCGTCACAACGAACATGGCATATCAACAGATTGGAGCTGCTGGCGATCTTCCTTGCTCTCAGATCTTTTCTGCCAGTAGTGCAAGGAGAGTCCGTGCTGGTTCAAACGGACAACACAACCAGCATGCACTACATGAACAAACAGGGCGGCACAAGATCTCAGCCCTTGTCTCGACTAGCTCAGAAGATCTGGAACTGGGCTCTTCATCATCGAATCTCCCTGACGGCGGTCCATCTGCCGGGGGTTTCAAACATCCTAGCGGATTCGTTGAGCAGGTCCACATCGTCTACCCACGAGTGGGAGCTTCATCAACAAACTCTGGACATGGTGTTCCGCCGTTGGGGTCGTCCCCTGATGGACCTTTTTGCCACTCCACTGAATCGGAAGTGCCCCGCCTTTGCGAGCTGGCATCCTCATCCGGGGTCCAGCGGCAACGCCCTTCTCATGGACTGGAGCGGCCTGTTCGCCTATGCGTTTCCTCCCATACCATTGGTGCCGAGGACGTTGTGGAAGATGCGCAGGCAACCCTGCCACTTGATACTGATTGCACCTCGTTGGCCCAGACAGGCTTGGTTCTCGGAACTTCTTCTGTTGTCCCAATGCACGCCCATTCGTCTGCATCCACGTCCAGATCTTCTGTCCATGGACGAGGGCCAAGTCTGCCATCCAGACCCGACCACTCTTCAGTTATGGGCATGGAACCTGAATTCCTCGAATTCGCGAATTTAGAGATGCCCCAGGAATGCAGAGAGATTCTGGCTTCTGCTAGAGCTTCCTCAACTGTTCAAACGTACAAACTAAAGTGGAAACGGTTTTGCCATTGGTGCGCAGAAGCAAATGTCCACCCACTCACTTCTGCCCCAGAACAGCTGTTGCCCTTCTTTCTAAGCCTTGCTCAGTCTGGCCTCTCTCATGCCACCTTGAGGGTCTTTCTGGCAGCTATTTCACGTTTCAGGCATGATGGCTCAACCTCTCTCTGCTCATCCAGAATTATCAGACAATTCTTTAAAGGTCTCTTCAGGAAGTTTCCTCCTATCAGACGCCCGCCTCCGGCATGGCAGCTCAACGTGGTATTGTCACAGCTCATGAAGCCTCCTTTTGAGCCAATCCACAGAGCAGACAACAAGTTTCTTACCTGGAAGGTCGTTTTGCTTTTGGCCCTAACGTCTTCTCGCCGTGTCAGCGATCTTCATGCTTTCACAATCAAGCCTCCTTATTTGCAATTCAAACCAGATGGGGTGTCTCTTCGGACCAATCCCTCTTTTTTGCCAAAAGTGCCTACAGATTTCCATCTGAATGAACCTGTCTTCTTGAAGACTTTCTTTCCGAATCCACAGTCACCGGCAGAACAACGCCTTCATTCCTTAGACATCAGCCGTTGTCTAAAGTTTTACATTTCAAGAACTGCCCCCTTCCGCAAATCAGATCAGCTTTTTGTAGCATATGGAAGAATGCGAAGGGGACATTCAGTGACAAAACAGACACTTGCAAGATGGCTCTCAGCAGCCATATCCTACTGTCACCAACAAGCTGGCAAGCCTTTACAGGGTCCTGTGAAGGCACATTCGACGAGAGCGATGGCGTCCTCCACCGCCTTGTTTGCCGGAGTGCCTCTACACCAGATTTGCCGGGCGGCAACGTGGTCGAATAGGCACACCTTTACCAGACATTACTGTTTGGATTCCATCAACGAGGCGGATACCGCAGTGGGGCAAGCAGTGCTTCGCCATCTCTTTAAATAAGGTGAGCCTCTGTTCCCTCCTCCTTTCTCTTCTGTGATTGCTATATGCTTTTAAGCTATGTGTTTACTTCTTGTGAAGATGCTTGCAATCCCAGTGCTAAGGAGTTACTGCTATCTATTCTATTCAAGCATGTGAATCTATGAAAGACACCCCTAATACTGGAGAAGAACTATTGTTACTTACCTGTAAACAGGTGGTTCTCCAGTATTGGTGTCTTTCATAGATTCACATGCGACCCACCCTTCCTCCCCTCAGAGGCTCTCTTCTCCTCATACGCTATTGTTACTAGTGCTACGAAAATCTGAGGGCTTGAGCTTCTGAGGAGAAGGTTCTAGAGGGTGCGTGAGCCTGATTGGCTGCAGTTTGGACCAACATAATGACACTGATATGTTACAAATGAGTTTTTTCTCTTATACTGTCTTCCTATGGAAGTTACCATTGTAGAGGTTTTTACAGTGTATTATCTCTATTTTATTATTATATGATATTATCATTTATGTTATATTAGCATTATTGCTATTTTTTATATACCGTGGGACTCCCACTTCGACGACGGGGAATATTCAAGCATGTGAATCTATGAAAGACACCAATACTGGAGAACCACCTGTTTACAGGTAAGTAACAATAGTTCTTATGTGACATGAGCCTAGCCAGAGCTACCATCGATCTAAGTTTCCCCTCCTATCTTGATCTTAAATCCTCAGAACTCATGTTTTCCACATCAGTTCCTTAATTACCATCACGTGATCTTTAACGGTCTCCGTGTGTTCTTTGTCGAGAAAACTACCTTTCCCACCATACACCAGTGATTGCCAAGAAAGCCACATACCCAAAGAAAATCAAGAAAATATAAGGAAACATAATCAGCATTAAACTTCGTGAGATCGTGAATATAAACTGTGACCAATAGATTATCGCTAAATTCTAAACAGATTATTTTAGAGCAGTCAAGTGTGAAATAATGAAATACATCATAAGCTAGGGTATACAATAAATGAGATGCTACATAAACTGAGACAAAAAATGAACGTGGTCCACATTCGATATTATCATCTGCATTATGTTCGAACGTATTGCTGCCTCCGTGGTGAAAGTCCTTCCGAAGTGTAATTTCTCAAAATGTGGTCAACGTATGGGGTGCACGCCGCTTGTGGGACAAGACTCGTTTGCTAAACATTTTCAAAAGAATAGCGTGTGCACACCTTCCCTTTTTTTTTCTTTTTTTACTTTTTCAACTTGTTTTAAACTTCACATGGTTGCGTGCAAAACATACACAGTTCTGTTTTGCACGCAACCATGTGAAGTTTAAAACAAGTTGAAAAAGTAAAAAAAGAAAAAAAAGGGAAGGTGTGCACACGCTATTCTTTTGAAAACATTTGTAAAAGAAGTCGTATTACTATTCTTCAATGCATATTGAAATTTTGGGGTTGTATTGTAACATGCCATGCTGGTTGTAAAGCTCTCCCATTTTTCCACCTCACTTACTCCAATTCTCTCGTCGAAATGACGTTTTGCCATTTCTTGAAGGTCTCCGTCCATGACTGCCGAATACTTGATCCTTTTTATAGTTGATAGTGTAAATTAGATCATTCGGTACCAACGATTGCTCGAATTTTGGTTTGTTGATGTTAAGTGTGATTTCCTGGGGACCGTGATCACGGTCCGCTTTTCCCCCTATTTGGAATGAGTCAATATGGTGAAATAAGGATAGTGATATAAAAGTGTAATCCAATATTTTGCTAAATCTGGCTGTGTGACATGTACATGCTGGTGGAATATCTCCCTTAAATCTCCCATTTAGTCCTCTAACATTGTAGCACTCTAGGTTCTCTAATACCTCCTCTCCTAACTTTGAATATTTGGAAGTTTGTGGAGCCTCTTGATCTGGTATTTTCCAGTCTGTATTATGGTAATGATTCTCATCACTTGTTGATCCTCCCATCAGATTAAGATTAAAGTCCCCAGTGATCATAACGTCCGTTGTCGCAGTATCGTTCATAATTTCCTCTAGGCTTTTGCATAGGTCTTTCACCACTTTTCCTTTCCTTTTTGGGTGTATATAGACGTTAATTAGTGTGAGATTTGTGCCCTTGTTGCCTAATTTGGTGGTTGTTAAATTTATTATATTTAGGTCAAGAGTGTTAGATCCCAATTCCTTGATGTCATAGACACTTTCAGTTGAGACGTAGGTTACTAGGCCCCCTTGTAGGTGGCCATATTTTGCTGTTCTCACCGCACTGGTGAAGAAGCGTAGAAATCCATGCAGGTGCGGAGGCTCTCGTTGCCATGTTTCTTGCAGGGATATAATGTTGAAGGATCATAGATAGCTTACAAGTTCTGGATCAGATGATTTAGAGGCAAACCCATTGATGTTCCATGAGCATATTTTCAGTTGGTTTCGCCTACTTAGTTTCGGGAGGTTTTCCGTTGGTCAGTTTAAATGGTTATTTATTGTTCTCGAAATCCATCTTAGGTCGTGAGAACCTAGCGGTGCTCCCTCAGAGGTGCAGCCCCTTACATTAAGATCTTCCGCGCTTCTTGCTTCTTCTGCCCCTTTGGCCCCTCTAAGAACTGTAGATCCAGTCCTATTGGTGGAGTTCTGTTTCCCATCTTGTGCTGCTGGAATTAATAGATCCGGGAATTTTGGCTTTACGTATGGGGTAATTGTTATTCCCCAGTTTCTAAAGGCTGTAGTTTCTGCCAGTAGGTTTTGTGCAACTAAAGGTGTTGCCCATGTTGCTTTTGTTTTCTCAGCCTTCATTCCAGCTTCTGTTATAAATTCAATAGAATCCAAATCCTGAGTTGTCACACCTGCTAGGGATGGAATGTGAGCTAGTAGCCGTAAAATGTTGCCTCTATTCAATATGTCATGCTTTCCTTTTGAGGTGTAATCCGGTTTGAACCATAAAATATTTGTTGCATCTGTTATTTTATCCGTGCTGCTGTTTTTTTGTTGACATTTTTTCGTCCTTGTGCAAGTTCATTCCCCTGCGGTGTTCTCACTAGTGCTAGATCTGGACTGGTTGTTTCATCCTCCCACCCTCCGTGACGCTCAGTTTGATTTCCTGTGGTTGGCTTTGATTTCTCGCCTCCCTGGTTGCGGAATACCGATTCGAATCCTGACCCCCTTACATGTGTGTTAGTGGCCTTTCTTAGAATTACTCTTGAGTCAATAGATTTTGGTGTTTGTCTGCTGGGTACCAAGCCATTGTCGTATGATTCTATTGATTCCCCGTTCGTTGTTTCCTGCTGTAATTTCTGTGCATTTTTTTCCCTTTGCTTTGTTCCAATTGGTTCCATAGAGATCATTGCAGTGACAGTGGTTGATAAGTCCGTGAAGTTCTGCTTTACTAACTGATTCAGGGCTGGCTCTTTAGTTGTATTGTCCTTTACTGTTGGCGGTGATGATCTATTAGTCTCTCTTTGGTGCAAAGCATTTACTACTACAGTTTTATTTGTTTCTTTTTCGGTCTCCCCTTCTTCCTTTTTACTAGTGTTGTTCAAGAGATTGGGTTCACATTAGTCTGGTTGGGACGTTGATCCGAAGAGGCGCCTGAAGCCCTCTCTAGCCACGTTTGGCTTTTGATTTCTGCCTTTGCGTTTTTTCGCCCGCCTTTGCTTTGCGTTGAGTTGCTCCTCAACCTTATCTTCCATTGAATCTACAGATCGTTGATCTTCTGATGTTGTTTTATCTTAAGCTTCTTCGTTTTGGTTTTTAGAAATCTGTCTATCCATCGCCCCCTGCCGCCTGTTTTTTTAAATAATTATTGTTCCTGTACTTTTTGTTTTGTCAGTTGAGATTGCGGTGCAGCTATCAAGGGAATGCTTAACCGCTTCTACGTCTGCTTGTCTGTTGCACGAATAGCTGTCATTTCCTTGCAGGGGCTTTTTTATTTGTGTGCACAGATCGCTCAGCATTGATGGTAGTGTGGCTTGTTTATCAATGATGGGGCCGCATCCGCAACCCTCGTTCTTATTTTGGGCTTGGTCCTGTTTTTTTTGTAGCAGTGTATTTAGTGAGCCTAGCTTCCCGTCGATAGCTACCACAAAAACAGCCAAAGTATCTAAAAGGGTCAGCTGGACATCCATCTTATCTGATTGATAGTGGAGTGCTTCTAACAGTAGTTGCATTGTTTTTAGCAAGCTGGGCCATGCCGTGCCCTGACTAGCGTTTTTTGGTGAGTCTTCAGCACAGGACGGGGTTGTCGTTTCCTTTTGATTTTCTTTTCTTTCCTCCATCAAGTAAGTCTTGTACAAAATCAGTTGTGTTGCCTTTATTTTTAGTATTAAGCCCATTCCCACTGGTATCTTGGTTATAGGCTGCCATAAGGCCTTTCCATTCTTCTGTTCCAAGGTATGAGGAGAACTCTGTCATCTGTTTCTTTGACTGTGTTTTTTCCTGTGAGCCCATCATTAGCTCTTTCCTCCCCTTTGGTTGGCTCTGATTGGTGGTTTTGTGATTCATTATTTGTTGATGTAGTAGGCCGCAACGTTTTAAGACCCATGTCTTCCTGTGCCTCACCCAACCTTATTTGCCTGTAGTCGATTTTCTTGAGCAATGATTTTTACCCCGGGCTTATTTGAATGTTGTTTATTGATGTATTAATTATGGCACAGTTACCAGTTTTGTTTAAGCTATTTGTGGGTCTGCTGTCGCCATTCGAATCATAGCCAATTTCTAGTATGTCACAATTTTTTCCTATGGCGTCATTGAACATCTTGTCATTTTCTTCATGTCTATGTACTTGGACTGACACTGTATTTCTGATTAAGTTTCTACCTGTATTTTCACCGCTTGTCCATGTTTTGCTATATTGAGGTGTTGATGTTATTTGTGAAGAAATAGGAGCTACTGTGCTTTTTGTGTCAGGACTTTTCCTTTCCTGAATTAGTTGTGGGTCTTCGGTAGCTAGTGATGATTGATTTCGTTGTAAAGGCTGAAGAGGTGATTGTAGACCTGGGACATCGGTTTCGTTTGAAAGTAGGCTGTCCCCTGCATTTTTTAAGAAGCAAAATATTGTAAAGATTTTTGGTTGGTAGGAGAACTGCCTTTTTGTTGTATTTTTGCTTGTCTCCAATATTTGTGATTGTCCATTCTTTCCTGTCTCTGAGATGTTACTTTAAGGAGCCATTCAAGAAGACGGTCCGGTCAATCCCGATTATCGACCATATATGGGACCAGGGAGTAAAGATGAGGCAAAATCCCTCATCTCTAATTCCAGTGCCGGCCAGACTTGATAAAAAATACAAGGCCCCGGACAAGACCCGGGCATGCCTTACATGCCATACTAAACCGGACTCCGTGATAACCCAGGCCTTGCAGCGGAAATCCAACAATCCGGCTGCCGCACTAACTACGCCTCCGGACAAGGAAGGCCGTAAACTTGATAACATCAGGAAGAGGTTCTCGTCGATGTCGGCCATTAACGTCAGAGCGGCAAACTCGCTTGCGCTCTTGGGACACTACAATCGCCAGATGTGGGCAGATGTAGCCCCATACCTAGGCTCACTGTCAGAGGAGCAGAAAGACAAGGTCAAGAAAATCCTCCTTGAAGGAGAGCGGTCCACCTCGGAAATTGACGTGGCGATGGATATCGCCTCAACAGGATTTCGCCAGCTGGCGGGGGCAGCTGTCCTTGGGCGCCAAGGCTGGCTGAAAGCTACATCTTTCCGGCCGGAAGTCCAAGCCAAGATACTGGACATGCCGTTCGACGGCGAGCTCCTCTTCGGAAAGCATATCGACGAGATGCTCCAGGGTATCAAGAAAGATACCGAGACCGCAAGATCCCTGGGAACACTCCAGTACAAGAATACTTCCTTTTGGGGCTCCAGAGGAAGAGGCCAGCAAACAAGAGGTGGATACCAGGGGTACAAATCCTCCTATGGCTCGTCCCAGCAATACAAACCTCAATACCAACAGAGGCCGCAACAAGGCCAGTCTTCTTACAATAAGTCCTCCTTTCGAGGGAGAGGAGGAAAGAAAGAACCCCCCAGAAGACAGTGACTTCTTTCACAAACAGGCCTCCGTTTCTTCTCCATGTTACGTAGTTGGAGGAAAAATTTCCAACTTCCTCCACAATTGGCAAAAAATAACTACGGATCATTGGGTTCTCCAACTGGTTCGATTCGGGCATACTTTGGAGTTTGTGGACACTCCTCCTTCGAACCCTCCATGTCCCATGCCACACCGGAATCTTCATCTTCTTCAAGCGGAACTCACTAATGCTTCAAAAGGGAGCCGTGGAGAGAGTTCCCAGAGGTCAGAGGGGGAAAGGATTCTACTCAAGGTTCTTCGTGATACGGAAAAAGGAGAAGAAAGGGAGACCTATACTGGATCTACGGAACCTCAACACATACCTCAAAAAGCAATTGTTCCGTATGGTATCCATTCAAGAGGTGCTACAACTACTCAATTATAGGGATTTCATGGTGTCCTTAGACCTCCAGGACGCCTATTTCCACATACTCATCCACAAAAGTCACCGCCAGTTCTTAAGGTTCACAGTGGCGGGCAGACATTATCAGTTCAGAGTGTTGGCATTCGGCCTTAAGTCGGCGCCACGCATTTTTACAAAATGCCTATCCCCAGTGGCAGCCTACCTTCGCCAGCAGCATCACCAGGTATTCCCCTACCTGGACGACTGGCTCATCAAGTCTCCCACTCTAGAAGACGTGAACAGGTCTTTGAACGCCTGTCTTCAGCTATTCGAGAATCTAGGACTTACACTCAATCAGGAAAAGTCAGTACTGCAGCCCTCTCAACGCCTCATTTTCCTGGGAGCAATTCTAGACACACAGCAAGAAAAGGCTTTTCCATCCCAGGAACGTCATGCCAAACTGAGGTCGCTGGCAACACACATTCAACTCAAAAAGTCCATCAAAGTGCGACTTTTCAAGTCACTGCTAGGAATGATGTCCTCCAACATCCTCCTAATCCCACACTGCCGCCTCCGTATGCGTCCCTTACAGGAGGCGTTATCAGCTCAGTGGGTTCAAAGTACGGGATCCTTCGACGATCGACTCAGGATCACCCCGTTCATGGTGAAGGCCCTGAACTGGTGGCTTCAAATAAAAAACCTGAACCAAGGCCTTCCATTCCTCCTTCCAATCTCCCCACACGTGATAACAACAGATGCATCATTGGAAGGGTGGGGTGCGTTCATACAGGAACTTCAAATACATGGTCAGTGGTCGCCAGCCGAGAAGGTGCTCCACATCAATCTGTTAGAGCTAAGGGCAGTGTACCTGGCTCTTCGAGCTTCCCTGCCCAGAATCAGGAACTCCCCGGTGCTTGTGAGGATGGACAACACCACCACAATGCACTACTTAAACAAGCAAGGGGGAACCCGATCCATGACGTTGTTTCAAGAATAGCAGCGAATTTGGAAGTGGCTACTCACACACAACATCTCGCTGAGGGTAGAGTACGTCTCAGGAGCAGACAACACCCTGGCGGACTCTCTAAGCAGGCATGGGACCATCTGCCACGAGTGGGAACTCGACCAACATGCCCTCGACGCAGTGTTCTCCCGATGCGGCAAACCAAACGTGGATCTGTTTGCGACAAAGATCAACGCAAAATGCCAACATTACGCAAGCTGGCTTCCCCAGAAGGGGTCTCTAGGGGATGCATTTTCGATGACATGGTGCAACGTCTTTGCCTATGCTTTTCCACCATTTCCCCTGATCCCCAGGGTCCTTCGGAAACTGAAAGCAGAGCATTGCACCTTGATCCTGGTAGCCCCAGCGTGGCCACGCCAACACTGGTTTACAGAACTCCACCTTCTATCGCTGGAGCCTCCGATTCCTTTCAAGCCTTACCCGCATCTCCTCACCATGAACCAGGGGCAAGTCCAGCATCCAGATCTGACATCTCTCAGATTATCGGCTTGGCTCCTGAGTTCAGAGAGTTCCAGGACTTAGATATCCCTCAGGACTGCAGGGTCGTCCTAGCCCGGGCCCGGGCTGAAAGTACCAATAAGACATATTCCCTTAAGTGGAAGAGATTCTGTTTATGGTGTAAAGCTAACAAACTGCACCCGTTCTCGTCATCTCTGGCACAACTGCTGCCCTACCTGCTCCATCTAGCCACCTCAGGATTGGCCCATGCCTCAATCAAGGTCCACCTGGCAGCCATATCTCGATTCAGACGCTCTCGTCTGGTGCTTCTCTATGGTCCAATAGACTGATCAAGCAGTTTTTGAAAGGCTTATTCAGGACTTATCCTCCAGTGAGACCTTTACCACCTACATGGCAGCTCAATATTGTCCTGGCGCAGTTGATGAAACACCCCTTCAAGCCGATAAATAAAGCGGATCTCCAATATTTGTCATGGAAAACAGCCCTCTGGCTAGTTCTCACGTCAGTAGGGGGGTGAGCGAGCTACAGGCTTTCTGTATTCAGGACCCGTTCCTTCAGTTCAAACAGGACAGAGTCCTTCTAAGGACTAACCCTAAATTCATACCAAAGGTTCCGTCTGTTTTTCATCTAAACGAACCTATTGTCCTGAGATCTTTCTTCCCTAATCCATCTTCAATGGCGGAAAGATCTCTACGTTCCTTAGATCTGAAGAGATGTCTGAAATTCTACCTTCATAGAACGGCACAATTTCGCAAATCCAACCAATTATTTATTGCCTTCAGCAGACCCAGGAAGGGCCTACCGTTGACAAAGCAGAGCATTTCAAGATGGATCTCTGCAGCTATCGCCTTCTGCCACCTACAAGCGGGTCATCCTCTGCCCGCCAAGGTTCGGGCTCACTCCACTAGAGCGGTTTCCACCTCCATGGCGCTCTTTTCTTGGGTGCCCATTGTCAACATTTGCAGAGCAGCGACATGGAAAACACCACATACGTTCACCAAGCACTACTGCTTGGATTCTGAACTTATGAAGGATGCAGCAGTGGGACAGGTGGTGCTCCGTCATCTATTCCATTAGAGGTGAGCCTTCTTCCTTTCATCCCACCTTTCCATTTTACAGTTTGCACATTTCTTATCCTGCTACTGTTTGCAGTTTCTTTTGTTGCACTATTGATAAGTTATTATCATGTGTCTTACATACTATGTTATGCGAAATGTGCTGCCTACTACTCGCTACTCTGATTCAGGCATGTGAATCTATGAAAGATACCCAGAATACTGGATAAGAAATGCGTTACTTACCTATAACTGCAGTTATCCAGTATTGGTATCTTTCATAGATTCACATGCAACCCACCCGCCTCCCCTGGAAGGGCTCACCTTGGTTGTCTCAGTAGGTACTACTTAGCACTGTGCTTACGAAAATCTGAGGGACTAGGGCTCCTTCCAGGAAGGTTCTAGAGGGTGGTAGTAGCTGATTAGCTCCTGGCCAAAGTTTGGTCCTTTTTACAAAAGGACTCCGATAGGTTACTAATGTGAGGCCTCTGGCCTATTAGTATATATACATATATATATATATAGGTCTTTAGGACATTACTATTTTATATACCGGGGACTCCCACCCTGACGACGGGGAATGATTCAGGCATGTAAATCTATGAAAGATACCAATACTGGATAACTGCAGTTACAGGTAAGTAACGCATTTCTTATAAGGAATGAATTTTTCAGCCAAATAGGAAGGTCCTAAGTCGTGCAGCCCTTTATGGAAGACACAACAGATCTTAAACTTTACCCTTTGGCGGATGGAAAGCCAGTGTAATTTTGCTAATAAGGGTCTGGAAGGAGATCTAGGGGGGGCATTTAGGACCAGTCTCGCCGCAGTGTTCTGTACCACTTGAAGCCTACCAAGTATACCCTCGTTGGCCGATGCCAACAGGCCGTTACAGTAATCCAGGCGGCTAAGCACCAAGGCCTGCACCAATGTTTTTCTAGTGGTATCAGGGAGAGGAGGAAGTACTTTACGAAGGAGCCCTATAACATGGAAACAGGCTCCCACTATGTTATTTCCATGCTCCTTTAGAGACAAATCCTGGTCCAATCGCACCCCAAGATTCTTCACCACCTGCTTAGGCGTGGGAACTGGACCTAGATCAGATGGCCACCAATCAGGGGTCCACGGTATTTTGGCTTCTCCAAAGAGCATGACCTCTGTCTTCCCTACATTACACTGTAGGAAGTTCGAGGTCATCCACTGGGCGACTGCCTTCATGCCTTCGGAGAACGATTTTATTGTCTCGGAGGTCAGAGATTTGAAAGGAAAAAGGAGCGGAGTGTCATCAGCATATGACACTGGGATGAAACCAAAAGCTCTCATGATCCTAGCCAGGGGGGGCCACATAGATGTTAAAAAGAGTGGGGCTCAAGCATGAGCCCTGTGGCACCCCCTTAGTAATCTTTACCTTCGCTGAACGAAACGCACCCATGTTGACACTTTGAGTGCGGTCGGACAAAAAACTCCGCAGCCAGGCCAAGGCCACACTCGTAAGCCCAAGCTCTTCAAGACGTTCGAGCAAGATGTTGTGGGATATAGTATCGAACGCTGCCGATAAATCCAATAGTACCAGGACTACAGAATGTCCCTTGTATGGTACACGCGGAGATCGTCTTTTACGGACAGCAGAGCCGATTCAGTACTATAATTCGGCCTGAAGCCGGACTGAGAATAGTCCAGGCTACCTGTGCATTCGATAAAGCTCGATAGATGTTTATTCACGTGCTTCTCCGTACGCTTACTTAAATACGGGAGCAGAGAAATGGGCCTGAGGTTGGACAGGTCTGAACAAGGGATGGACGAGTTCTCCTGAATGGGTCTCACTAGTGCCTTCTTCCACTCCAGTGGCACTTGGCCCTCAGCCAGCGAGAGGTTGACAAGGCGCTGGATCACAGGACCGAGCACCTTGCCCACCACCGGCATGACTGGCAGGAATAATATCTGATGGACAGCCACTCTTAATTCGACCAATAAGGTAATGTCATAAGACTGCTGGTAGAAAAGTTAGAGTTAGTGATTTTCTCATAAATCCTGTCTATCTTGTTGGAAAGATAATGGGAGATATCGTCACATAATTGTTGTGAAGATAGATCAGGACTTTCACAAGCCACCGGTTTTATAAAAGTTTGCAGGATCTGATGCAAAACCTTGGGAGCATTACCTGCCGCCGCAAGTTGTGAGGCAATATGATTTTTGCAAGCTACTCTAATAGCCTTATGATAGGAAGTCAAGGCCGTCCAGTAACAAATTCTGTCGGCCTCCAGGTGAGATGATCTCCAAACCTTTTCCAACTTCCTACAGGCCCGCTTAAGAGACTTCAAAGAATCAGAGAACCAGACTTCCTGCCTCTATGCGGGGCGTGGTTTATAGAGTTCCAGGGGGGCAATTGAATTCACCACCTTGTGGATAGCACAATTATATTTCGATAGGGCATTCTCAATATTCTCTGTAGGTATGAGGTTAGGCTCTACAAACTCCTCCTTGAAAGTCTCCTGGGACATTTTGTGCCATTGTCTCCGCCACAGAGGTAGGGTCACTGGTATGTTAGAGGGTCTGTCCAAATTGGACATCGCAAATTCTAAAATAGAATGGTCTGTCCAGTGAACCTGCCTAGGGGAGTGGCATACAATCTTTGGTGAATTGGAAAAGATAAGGTCTAACGTATGTCCTGCCCGATGGGTGGGGCCAGTGTTATGCTGTCCAAGACCTAGAAGAAGAAGAAGATCTGCCAGCAAGGCCTGGGCTTCCGCACTGTCCTGCCATTCACTGTGAATGTTAAAGTCTCCCAGAAGTAAAAAGTCCCTTCCTGGATAGACATGAGGGGCCAGTGCTTCCACTAATGAAACAGGGAAGTTTGTACAAGGGCCAGGGGGGCGGTACACCAAGGCTCCTTTCCAGCTGGTCCTTGACGAAATATTAATCTTAAAAACCATCAATTCCATATCCGGGGTGCAACATTGCTCCAGAATAGAAATATTGATGCCAATTCTATGAACTATGGCTATACCACCACCCATCTTAATGGGACGATCTAATCTAACTATTTTGTACCCTTCAGAGATCCCGAGGGTAATGGCAGGGACCGAGTAAGGTTTGAGCCACGTCTCAGTTAAAAAACATAGATCAGGTTGTTGCGTGGAAATAAGGTCCCATACCTCCACAGAATGTTTAGGCAGGGATCTAATGTTACAGAGCAAATTACTCCATCCAGATTGAACGTTAGAACCAACTCCAAAGGTCTTTCTATCTGAATAGTAGGCTTCGTCATCATGAAACTGACAGTGCCGACATGAAAAAGGCCCTTCCGGAAGGGACCCCACCTCCCTAACACAGCCCGTCTGTGGAGCACATTGTAGGTCTAATAATGTTTGAGCTGAACCGATATAGGGGTCATGGCCCCTGGCCCCGTTCGGTCGCGGACGGGCGCAGACGGGCGCAGACGGGCTTCTCTTTGGTTTGTCTTAGGCGCGTCCTTAGGCGCTCCCCTGCGCGCGACCGCTGCACGCTCTTGGCGACAAGGGGGCTAAATAGCCCTTCCGTTCGGCAGCTAGAACATGAACCGCTCCAGTGGGCGGAAGCACCTGGCTCTCCCTGTCCCGCCCTCCGCTCAACGGTACTAGCTACCGAGTCGGACCGGGGCGGGCAGGATGAAAAATCGAGCACAGGCTTCCTGGGTGAGTGTCAGCCCCCTTTAGTTCCCCACAAGCACGAGTGATAGTGAGCAATTTAAAGCACAAACAGTATGCACTGTTCAAGTACAAGCAATCTGCCCTTCAAAGATTAAAAACGATTGACTGAATTATTTAAAACATATATTTCAATGCGGTAACTAAGAAAAATCTGAGCAGCAGCACCCAAAGTAGTGCCCAATTGTTTGGTACAAAACTACTCCTCTCAGTCAACACACACTGATGCCAGTGTGTGATTTATTGTACCATATACTCTGAGAGCACCTCCGAGGTGCCCCCCGAAAATGTACCAACTCTGGTGTAGTCTCTGACTGGCTGTATGCAGCCAACCACCATCAGACATGCTTCAGGACCCCAGGGTAGAGAGCCAGTGCTTGAAGGGGAAGCTTCAAAGGCCTGCCACCTTTGTAATACGACCCCCGTGTCTCTGCTGATGGTAACTTCCTGGTTTACATCCTCACTTTGGGCAGGAAAACTGGCAGGTAAACTTGGGAGAATAGCTGTTTTCCATATCTGCCAACACAACCCCTCAAGTGGGTGAGGCAAGGTGAGACACATCTTTCAGTCCCCGCTGTCTTGAAGCTGGGTAGACCCAACCAATCAGGGCTAGGTTTATACACCCTTCCCCAGGTAAGGTCTCCATTGGCCCTGCCTGATACTCCCCAAAAACGCCCCATATCTCTAGATTCTGCGAACCTGCTCCCTGTTTTGCAGCTAGCAACCTCTGAAAACCCTGGAGTACTGCTGCCTTTGAAAAAGACTCAAATCTCCTGTGGACAGTGGACCTGTCCAGAAGAAAGAAACTGTAAGGACCCTGGATACAGGCGGTTACTCCAGTATTGGAACTTTCATAGATACCCATAGCTTGGATCAATCCCAGTCATCAGAATGGGAGCCTCGGTAAATAAAATATAACATAGCAGTAGGTACAAAATAGAAAGAAAGGCCTAGGCCTCATCTCATTTTGTAGCATATCCACCTCTTTTTGTAAAAGAGACCAAAAACATACAACAACCAATCCGATTAGCCTCACCCCATAGAAACTCCCTGAGAGAGCCTCAGAGCCTCAGATTTTCTACCGCACGTTGTGCTAAGGGAGTCTCCACTGAGCTCTGCTCAGATTTCTCTACAACTTTTGGAATTTCATCTTTATTTTCTTCAGGATGTCAGATAAGGAGAAGAAAGCTTTGTTTAAAGCCTGTGCCACCTGTGCTAAGAAAAGGCTTTATATTGATGACAAGCATAAAGACTGCATTTATTGTTTGTATCCGGATCACAAGGCCACTGATTGTAAGATCTGCAGGACATTTTCTACAAAAACCCTGAGAGACAGGGAAGGATGTCTCTTGACCTGGCTACAGAAGATGAAGTCACGTAAAGAGGTGGTTTCTGGTGACAATGAAGATTCTTCCTCAGCTACATCTTCAAGGAGGTCTAAAAAGAGGGGTAGATGTTCCCCTTCAACGTCATCTGAACCTCCTGTGAAGGCCTTTCAAAAGACCTCTGATAGGTCTGACAGTCTCAGTCCCAACAAATCTCCTCACCGAGGTGTAAAGGAGAAGGAGGGACTTGCCCCTGAGGTACTTACTTCTCAGTAGGTAAGCCATGGACCTTCTATTGCCTCTCCACCATCTGAAAAGGCAAAATTATTTAAAAAAACTAACATCTGTACCTCAGGAGAGCAAATCTGAGAGGAAAATCCGTCCAACGACCACGCCAGGTACGTCTACGACGACATTAAAAAGTCACCAGGTGTCTATTACAGCTCCGTCGACAGGCCCGTCGTCGAGAGCTTCGCCGACGACAACTTCGACGATTTCCTCGACGGCAACGGGGTCGTCGACGATGTGGACTACCTCAACGTAGACTATGGTGACATCGACGATGGCTTTGACGACGAAGACGACTATGTCAATGACTACAGTGACGATGATTCTAAAGTCGAGCTCGTCGACAATACCGTCAACGATCAGCCCATCGTCGTCGATGATCATTTCTCTGTCGACGATTCCATCGACGATGACCTAGTCGACGATACAAAAAGTTCAAATCTCTATAAAAAGACTCCAGATCACTCCAGAGAGGAAGTCTCCGCGTAGAGTGACGCCATTACCTCCAGCTTTACTTTTGGATGAAGAACACTCTGAGGATGAAGACGTTCCTTATGGGGTTGCATACAGTCCATCCCACCTTCAGGTAAAATACCAGGACTCGGGTTCGGAAGATTATTACATAGATCAACAACAATTCCCTTCACGGGATAGACCTCATGGGCTGTCACAGCAGGGTATGGTGGCCATGCCGCCTTCTCTTGTAAGTGACTTACAAATGATGGTATTGGATTATAAGAGGAGGTTCCCATCTCAAACCTCTGATCAACAATCAATGCAGCCACCACCACCACCGCCTCTGGCCTTTACTTCGACAGTGGCTCAAACTCCAGAGCAGCCATCAATAGAAAGCCAACAGGACATAGTCACTGTTCATGATGATGTTTCATCTGATGACGATAAGAAAGCGAAGGATGTTCCAAATCTGATCGGGAATGGGACGATTATATTATCCCAGATCCAGCTTCTCCATCTCCAGATCCTGTTGATTCCCCTCCGGCAGACATCGGGGGTTTCCATAATCTTATGCAGAGAGCTCCCTAGAGATTTGGCCTTCCGATTCCAATGGTTCAGTCGGAATGCTTTCTTTATGATTTTAAGGAGCCTTATGGAAAATCTATCCGATCTATTCCTATAGTAGAACATGTTTGGAGTGAAGTGGTAAAAGTGATGCAGTCTCCAGCTACAGTCATCCCTGTTCTTCCTCGGCTGGAGAAAAAATACAAGGCTCCTGATGATAGCCCCACTTGTCTGGTTGGCCAACCAAAGCCAGACTCTGTTATTTCTCAAGCGGCTCAAAGAAAATCAAAGAATCCATCAACGCCACCTTAATGCAACACCGGATAAAGACGGTAGGCGCCTAGACAATGTGGGCAAGAGGTTTTCCTGTATGTGCAGCCTCCTTGTTAGAGCTGCCAATGCACTGGCAATTTTGGGACAATATGATCTCCAAATGTGGGGCGACGTGGCTCCGTTTGTAGTACATCTGCCAGATGGCGCAAAGGCTGACGTAAAGAAGATCCTGGAAGAGGGAAAGCGGTCTTCTTCGGAAATCATCGATTGCGCAATGGACATTGCCACAACCGCTTTTAGGGCCTTGGCAGGTTCAGCTGTTCTAAGACGGCAAGGCTGGCTTCGGGCTACCTTGTTTCGCCCCGAAGTTCAGAATAAGTTCCTAGACTTGCCGTTTGATGGGGACATCCTTTTTGGTGAGCATGTGGATGACCCTCTACAAGACATCAAAAACAGACACAGCAAGGTCCTTGGGGACACTGCAATACCGCAAGGCTCCTTTCCGGGGGTCAAGAGGAAAAAGTTTTTCATCTTACAAAGGAGGATACCAACAGCGCTACTCCTCCTATTCACAATCGTCACAATCGTACGAACCTCAGTACTCTCAACGCCAAGGCCAGTCGGCGTCTTTCCCTTGCCAACCTCCGAAAGGACGACAAGGGTGTCAGGGGAGAGATGTCCCCATATGCCAATAGCGGCTTTCCGGCTCTGCCTACTGTTTCTTCACCCCTGTAACATCAGTAGGGGGCAGGATATCACACTGTCTCCACAGCTGGAATTTCATAACATCAGATCGGTGGGTGCTCAATATCATCCGGTTTGGTCACACGTTAGAGTTCCAACACCTCCCACCTTCAAGAGCCCCTCGCGCCACCGAATCAAAACATCTTCTGCGTCTCGAAGCTCATCAACTTCTCATTAAAGGAGCGATAGAGCCAGTACCTCTATCCCAACGAGGAGAGTGGTTTAATTCCAGGTTTTTCCTGGTTCGCAAGACAGAAGAAAAATGGTGCCTCATCTTAGACCTGAGGGAGCTCAACACCTATCTCATACAACTCTCAGTTCAGATGGTATCTCTTCAGGATATCTTGCGTCTCCTGAATCCGGGCACTAAATGGCAACTCTGGATCTCGAGGATGCATACTTCCACATTCCTATCCACCCAGCTCACAGGAGATTTTTACACTTCACAGTAGCCAAGAGCCACTTTCAATTCAGAGTCCTGCCTTTCGGGCTCGGATCCGCACTGCGGATATTCACAAAGGTGTTAGCCCCATTTGCAGTTTTTCTCAGAAGACAAACTCTACAGGTTTTTCCCTACCTGGACAATTGGTTGATAATGGCTCCTTCTTCTCCAGCGACTACAAGGGCAGTAGACAGTTGCATTCAACTTTTCAATCAGTTGGGCCTTCGACTCAACAAAGACAAGTCAGCAGGGGTGGTGGAATCATATCGCCCGACGCCCGAGCCATGTTGATTTTTACCACGGGCAAGAAAATTTAATATCAATTTTGTCAGATGGACAAGTAGACCTTAAACCGCATACATAATACAGGCTGTGGGCACTCTGGAACTGGCAACCAATCAGAAAGGCTGCCAGAGAGCCAGAGACGCTTTTGAGGCCTGTGATTGGCACGCTCAAAACCCTAAGGAGGTTCTTTCCTCTGCTCCCCCGCTCTGCCAGGGAGGCCGTGGTCAGGGCTCTTATCCCGGCATGCCTGGACTATGCTAATGCCCTGTACATCGGTATCCCTGGGTACCTTCTGGGGAAGCTGCAGGTTATCCAGAATGCAGCGGTCAGGCTCCTGTGTAATATCTCCAGGAGAATGAGTGTTCGCAAGCAGCTCAACAACCTGCACTGGCTTCCGGTGGCCCAGCGAGTGCGCTTTAAAACTCTGACCCTGACTCACAAGGCTCTCCATGGTCCATGCCCATCCTATTTGAGCTCTAGGTTTGCATTTTACTTTACCAGCCACTCTCTCCGCTCCGCCTCCCAAAGACGGCTGGTAATTACCAGGTTTCGTCGCTCCCGACTTGGGGGACAATCTTTTGTGGTCAAGGCAACCACCATGTGGAATGCCCTGCCTGATCTTCTCCGACACACTAAAGAACTAGCCACCTTCAAAAAACTTCTCAAAACACATCTGTTTAAGCAATCTGTCTAAATCTCTGTCCTTTCTGTCACTGACCTCACTCAGCGCCAGGATACTCCTGAGTAGCAGTGCGCGCTACAAATCTCTATATAACAGAACATAACATGACATGCAGAACCACGAGGAAGTTGTCTCAATTTTAACTCGAGGGTAGCAGAAACATCTCGGTGCTGGTGGCGCGACCCGAGACAGAGGTGAGGAGGAGAAAGGGTGGCATTAATGTTACCAGTTTAATGCCAAGGGAGCTTGCGGCACCAGGGGGCCGGGCGTCAGAGTACAGTTAACTGTATCGTCTCTGCTCGCGAAGGAAAGACGAACTACAAAGATCCTGCTGTGATCTCAACAGATTGCAGTCAAAATAATGCATTATGCTAGGGCTCAGTTCAGATTCTACGAGAGAAAACGGAGCACGCTAACTTGGTGTTTGGAGCGGACTGTTCTGCAAGTGGAACTTTGCTATGCAACGGCGCATATTATACTAAATGTGGCGTTAAAGAATTGTACCGGGTTGTAAACATTTCAAATTCCTGTGATCAGTATCTCAGCTACACCACACGGTAGCATTAAAGCAAATGAGCAGTAGGTTTGTTTTACCTCTTATTGACCGTAACAGCTGGTGGATTTAAAAAGTGATGGGGGGGTGGGGGGGGGGGATGGGTGATTTTATATTAATTTCCTTTAGGGACAGAAGCTGCTATCTGTTACCTGCAAAGTACCTGATCGAAGTAGACTACTTTTTGCCCGGATAAAAATTGAGGTGGTGAACAGTGTGCTGCTGTATGCTGTTACATAATATATGTAAGACGAAAAGATGTTGAATTTCCAGTGCTCCAATCAATCACATATCTCAGACATTCATTCATTCATTGGTGAGCTAATAGAGTGTGCGCCTCACATAGCACACACTGTGACATGAGTTAACACTATCGGTCTCATTCACTCTCCCTCGCCTTACTTTTTTCTCAGGGGCCCAGGTTTCATTCTCCCTTTACTGCTATTTTTAGGTCTCGCCTACGACGAAAGCGCTGAAAGCGCGGTCTCGCAAGCGAGAACTATAGTCGTCGTCTCAGCAGTCTGAGACCGACGAAGGGAGAAGACAAGACCTGGCCGCGCGCAGCGTTTCCCCATAGGATATCGTTGTGCGCGCGGCCAGGTCTTGTCTCCACGGCATGCCAATGCAGACTGGATCGCGTCGCGCGCCTCTCTGGAATGCAGGGGGAGTCTGCAGAGAGGCGCGCGGCGCTGATAAACAGGCTGACGTCAGAGACTGAGAGTGCGGTAGAGGCGGAGGCAGAGGAGGGCTGGAGCCGGCAGGCTTAATTCGGGAAGTGCATCCAGCAGTTAATCTTCTTAAAACGTATGTTAAAATATGGTTTTCAAGTTCGTCTATCACTTGGGGGTAAACGAATCCCATGGCGTGTATCATCTGTACACAGGGAAGAATCCGAGTCTGAACAACGCTTGTTAAACCCTTCCCAGGAACATACCGTACATTGCTACGTAGTTGTGCATGCAGTCCACTCGGACCAAAATAATGTTTAATAATCGCCGCCGTTTGTTGTGAACTGGGACGTAGTTGTGCATGCAGATCACTTGGGCCGAAACAATATTTAACACTCACCGCCGTTTTGTACACAGCGTGTTTGACTGTCTTGTAAGCACTCGTGACTTGCCACCGTTGTTTAAATGCAGCACTTTTAACTTTATCAGAAACACACGCGGCCTGCAGAGTTGTGCTCTCTGTTCCATAAGCACACTGTGTACTCGTACGCAGTGTAACCTATCAGTGTATTTAGTGTTTTTTTTATTACAATGTGTTCGCTGTGCCTTATGCCAGTGTATTTCATGAGCACATGCACATATCATTTCAATGTGTTAGGTGTGCATTATGCCAATGTTTTTAAAGTGCGCTGTATTCGAAGGTGTGCAGTAGAGGCATTGTTTTTTTCCAAGTGTGCAATATTAACGTGTGCATGGTTTTAATATCTGAAATCAATAGCCCCATCATCTTATCAGTAGTGAAGCCATGTCTTTGGAAGATGAGCTGCCTGCACTCTAACGTACACTTTTCTGATTGGGAATCAGGGTTGGCTCTTTGGTTGTTGGCCTGACGTTGATTGTTATTGGGTCATTGAGTTGCGCTATTGGCATTGTAAAAGACAATGCCTTTTATTTATGTTTTGGATTTTAAAACCTAAATAAAAGGCATTGTCATTTACAATGCCAATAGCTTACACTTGTTATTAGGCTCGAAATATTAGGAACCTGGAAGAATACAAAATCAGGAGTGTAGCTCCTAGAGGCCAGCAGCTAAACGCACAATCAAGCAGAGGACGCAGTCACCAGCACCACTCCTTATAGCTTCTCCTGTACGTTCATTAAAACCCAGTTACTAAAGCATCGTGCAGTTTTCTGTAACAGCTGTTACTTTTAGCACTGCGACGTCTAAAACGTTGGGACATAGTGCTACATAAAACTAGAATAAATAATGCACCACAGACGCTTTAAAAAAAAAAGATAAAAAACAATGCCATTTACAATACCAACAACTTAAAACTTTGCTAATGCGAGACCTATTGCATTGCAAATGCTTGTTCGGACATGTCTGTTTAACTACATTTTGAAATAACTGCTTGACTCGTGATGATTGTGAGTGCTGCCATGTGCTGCAAGCGCATCTGCCCTGTCTCTTACTCCCTAAAGTCCCCTCCTAAGATGTTTCTTGCACCTCATTACTTGCAGTTGAACCGTTTGACTTGTATTGTTCAAACCACATCAGTCCGATCAGACGACGCCTGGCACCCTCCCCCTTTTGCGTGCTCGGAGGAACCCATTGTTTGCTTTCTTCCAGGAGGCTACAAAAAAAGTTTCTAACTAGTGCTCTAACGTCATTTGTGATAATTGTGTGAATTTACGAGCTACGACGGGATTGGTGGAATTTATTTTATTGCATTGAACATCGGGGAATTTCCCCTAACGCTCACCTGGCACAGAATGTCCTTTTTGTGGGCTGCACAGAAGGCATGCAGAATTTGCAAGAGACACCCTAGCACTCTGGAGTAGCGGTCCATAAGCTTCCGGTCACGAGTGGCCTGCAGCAGTCTAACGTAGGCAGTTCATCATAGTGAAATGTACTCCTTTCAGTCTTGGAACCCGCAAACCTTGGTTATATTCTGGTTTTAGCAGGTGCAATTCTGCTTTAAAACGACTCTCTTCCTGGTGCTCAAGACTGTGTGTGTCAAAAAAAATGAAAAATATAAAAATGAACTGTACATGAGTGCACAACCCAGTAATACCCCACTCACTACTAGTACTTGAGCCGTTTTCAGAGACTCCAAGCACACAATTCGGTTCTTGCTAAAGCACCTCAACGTAGGGTGTTCCTGGGGTTCTATAAATGTACTCTAACCCCCCCTGTTGATCCAGGGAGTTCGACTATATCAACTACTAAACATGCAATAGAGATACCAACAACTCCACACTTCCTTGCACTAATACAGGCTCTCATGCAGTCTATTGCTCACATTCTCCCCCTCCCCTTCTCCCTCTCCAGCTGGTGCATCAACCCTTCAAACTAGCGTACTGGCTTTGGAGCCTGAGACACGCACATTGCAAACCGATCACTGAAGAAAACACGGACCCTGATGATCTAACCCACTGGGGTCGGAGCAGGAGGAACTGCAGGTGTCTCTTTACCTTGTATATGATAGCAGGTTCAAAAGCCCACCAAATTACCATACTCCTATCTATCTATGGCACGTAGGTTACAAACCAATCACTGCAGCATACTCTTGACCTCCTTAGCTGTCCTCCTATAGGGAATGGAGGCTGTAATCAGAAAGTGTCACAGTTTGCCTGTGATGCGATCAGATTTTCTCAAGCTTTCTTTAGGCAAGGAGCCCTGAATGCTTGGGTATGGCAGAGGTACATTAAGAATGTTTAGAGTATTGTCCTCCCCCCTATTGCTTGCTGCCCCTGAACCTCATGCCCAGCCCAAATCCCTCTCAATGCTGATGCTTGCACTCGCCCATTCACATTATTTTGTATTCTGACTACAGAAATGATTTTCAGGAGATCTCAGGGTCATAACCCCACATTGTCACTGGTTCAGTGTCACTTCTAGGTGGCATCAAAGCCTCCAGAACAGGCCCTTGCGGATAAAGAGCTGTTGGTCGCCCCTTTCACCTGCGGTGACCAGAACCTCCTTCAGCAGAGACCTTGTGTATATGCATCTCACAGCCTCCACCTCTACCCCAAGTACTCAAGGGCTGGCCCGGCTCTTTTGACAGTTTGTCTCTGGTGGAGTTCAGTGTCCTGCAGGATGGATGCCTGTGGCTAGCATCAGAACTCTGCAGCAAAACCTGCACAGTCACTATTGCATAAGGATGCATGTGTAGTCTGCACATGTGGGTGCCTGGGACAGTGTCGGAGATTCCTGCCTGCTGTGCTAAATGTTAATGGGTTGGTCAGTACATGAACTAATAGAGGTTTCATACCACTGCTGCACTCACACTGCCCCCTGAATACAGTATTCAGGACTTGCTGCCATGGGGTTTGGAGAGCAGGGCAGAAGAGGAGGTAGGCGGATTGCTTCCTGTCATAGACTCCAGACTGAGTGAAGAGAGCAAGGAGTCCCCTTATTTTAAGGAGAGTGTGGCTGCCCCACCATTTTACCAACCACCATCCTTATGCCCTTCACACACACATACCCACCCAGCTCCCAACTCCCCAGTTGCAGCCAGAGCTGCAGACTTTGAACCTTGGGGACCAGGTTCAAGTCTCAGCATTGCTAAACATCCTGTAATTCTGGGCTGATCACGTATTCTACTGTGGCCTAAAAAATGGATCATGACCTTGTGTAATGTAACTGGTGCTCATGAGAAGCTCTCCAATACCTTTAGGCCGTGATCGCTCTATACAAAAATAACTTCAAAAAATAACTGCCCACACCAGGCTCACATGACTAGCATGGTGCTTTCCTTTAACAGATGAGGCAGATTCTGAAGCTTTCCCAGTTTTAAAGGTGAAAGGAAAGAATCCTGAACTCTGACTTTACCACGATCAGTGGAAGAGGTGCAGGGAAAGTGCCTCCGTGTTTAGGATTGTGTCCTGGCTTGATAACCTAACGTGCATTTTTAAAGCGCATGTTCACCCAGAAGGGTATCTTGGCGCTGAATAACATATGTTTATTGTTACCCTACTCAATGTTACTCATTTTATCAACCTCCGAAGGATGAAAGGCTGAAAGGACCCAGCAGGATTTGAACCTGTGACCATGAGGTCAAACACAGAGCTCAACAGTGGACGCATTAGTCCACTAAGCCACCAGTCCTGAAATGTCATGAGAGGAAAGTAAAATAAAGTAGTGGCACTTTTGGGTGTTTGTTCAGCTATTATTGGATCTAAATCAGCTGAAGAATAAACAAACTTCATTCACCAGATAGCATTTGACTATCCAAGAGGTCAGGACAGTGTTTCCAACTCTACTGTGACTGAGCCTAGGCATCCTTGCAAGGTGTGACATGACATTTTGAGTGGTTGCAGTTACTCACTAGCCCCATCTCAATGATGCTCAGCTCTGCACTTCTAGATTTACTGCCTTTTCAACGTAACACTCCTTCCCTTCGCTCTGAGACTAACGCTTGCTTTCCAGCTGTGTGAGTATAAAGATATCATTGCTGCTACATATCCTACATATCTAAGAGAGACCAACTTAAACATCAATTGGTGAGCTGCACTTTTTCATGTTACGGCAACTTACTCCGCTGCTGCCATTACTATATGCAAGAGAGAACCCTGTATGTACTGCTACTGCCAGTGCTGCATATGCTCTTTGTGCAGGAGAAGAATGTAGAGATGTAGTGGTGAGTGCACAATAATATAAACGCACCACACCTGACCAGAAGTATAAAAGGAGAGATTCATTTAACTGCCTAATACGGCCTCTTGTGTATTTGTACTTGTTTATACTGCCTCAGTGAGCCACAGCACATCTGCTACGTCATTTTGCTGCCCCAAGAACTGTTCATAAGCCCTGCCAAGAAGTGCAGTTATTCCCATTCACAGGTTTATCAGAGCATCACATCTGAGTATTTTTGTAGCTGGACAGCTATGAGTTCGCCCTATGATGGAGAACACCCTTCTATCCAACAGGTTCATATTTCGACAAAGTCTTGTCTGTGCCAACAACACTTCAAGAAATGTAGTCAATTATAAGTCTGCACACTGCCTTTAGGTACTATTTCTCATCATATAAAAATGTGTTGCATGCAAATTAGTTGATAATTGGGTGCAGTGCACACTGACACATCTGCATGCATGCTGTACAACCACCCTCTACAACAGTTGCATTTAAGAGTGCATGACCATGCATTGCATTAATGGACTTGCACTTGAAATATATATTGCATATTATGTTGCACTGATTGGAGTGCAGGTTCTCTTCGTGCAGACCTCCCTTAGTAATTTATGGAATAGGCGGGGCAAGAAGCAGTTACCTTCCCAGGACAAGTAGATTTGTGTAACATTTTGTCCCTTGGACAAGTAGATTTTTGAAAAATGTCCACACCCCTGAGTCAGTCCTCCTTCCATCCAGGTCGGCCAAGTTTCTAGGTTCCATTCTGGATAAGACTTGCTGCAAAGCTTTCCCATCAGAGGAAGGACAGAAAAAACGGATCCTTTCTGCCAGACAACTACAAAGAAAACCTCTCCTAGGATCGATGTTATCCTGCATACCCGGGATTCCGCATTGCAGACTTCGTATGCGCCCTTTGCAAGAGCAATTGGACATACAATGGCGCCAGGCGGAAGGCACGTTCGGCGACAAGATAAGTCACTCCTCGTATGAGAGAGGCTGTCAACTGGTGGATGATCAAGGACAATATGTCGAAAGGTCTCACTTTCAAGGTCGCCCCAGCTCCTTTGATTCTCACCACAGATACCTCTCTAGAAGGCTGGGGAGCGGTTTTGCAGGACATTCAAGTAAGCGATCACTGGACTCCCGAACAACGCACTCTCCACATCAATCTTCTGGAGCTCAAGGCGATTCGTTTGGCCTTGCAGGCTTTCCTTCCGAGAATTCGGAACTCCACCGTTCTGTAGTAGGGGATCTCTGTGTATAGTCAGAATCTAGTGAATAGTCCCGCTCATGTGCGGGGACCCCGGAGCAATCAAAAATAATCTCTTAAGCTGTCCTTATGTGCAGTCCTGCATAGACACTTAAGAGATAATTAAAGACAAATAATGCAGCCTATACATGCAAGGCTACACTGTCCAGCACTTCAACTCGAAATTCAAAGGATATTCCACCAGTATCACATTTAACCCTGTCTGCCAGGTTTCACCATGGAAAACATTTCCCCCCTTCACCAAATCCTTGGAATGATAGAGAGGAAGGGCAGGACAGACAAGCCCCCATAGGCTGCCATTATGTGGCTTAAAAAGGGATACCGTGCCTTTAAGAAAACTTTCCAGAACTCTCCTGGTTTTCCAGAATGCACAGCAACTCCCTCCACTTTCAGTTCTTTTTGGAGGCGTATAAAGCTAGACCTGTAGCATTCTGTACATAAACATTTTTCTCCACTGGGGAGGAGGGCGGGCGCTTATGACTATAACAGAGATACCCCTACTACAGAACTGGAGTTACAGGTAAGAAACTACTCCTTCTGTAGTAGGGGATCTCTGTGTATAGTCCTAATCTAGTGAATAGAATGGCAAGCCCATCCCCAAAGCGGCGGCGGAGAAGAAGAAATACAACCCCACTACTGTGCGAACAGATTTCTCAGCGAAGCCTGCCCAACTTAAGCATCTGCCTTGGCATCAGAGTCCAGACAGTAATGCTTAGGAAAGGTATGGACCGACTTCCAAGTGGCAGCCCTGCAGATTTCTGCAATGGGACCATTACGCAGCAAAGCTGTCGTGGTCGCTTTGCCCCTGGTGGAATGAGCCTTAGGCTTACCCCCTAAGGTCTTATTAGCCTTTTGATAACATAATTGTATACAGGATACAATCCACCTCGAGATGGACTGTTTAGAGGTAGCAAGACCAGTCCTGACTGACCCATAGTTGATAAACAATTGGTCTGACCTTCGAATATCCTTGGTTTTATCCAGATAAAATTTCAACACCCTTCTGACATCCAGGGAATGAAGAGATCTTTCCGCTGGAGTGGAAGGATTCTGAAAAAATGTAGGTAACGTTATAGTCTGGTTAATATGGAAATCAGAAATAACCTTAGGAAGAAACTTAGGGTGAGTACGCATTACAACCTTAGCAGCATTACAGTATAAGGTTCTTGGCAACACAACGCCTGAATTTCACTCACCCTGCGGGGCGATGTAATGGCCACGAGGAACGCCGTCTTCCAGGACAGGTGCTGTAGCGAAGCCTTATGAATAGGTTCAAAAGGTTCCTTCATCAATCTGGACAGCACCACATTCAATTCCCATGAAGGCGAAGGAAGACGGGCAGGAGGAAACACTTTCTTCAAGCCTTCCAAAAAATCCTTTATCATCAGATTTGGTGAAGGGGGGAAAATGTTTTCCATGGTGAAACCTGGCAGACAGGTTTAAATGTTATATTGGTGGAATATCCTTTGCATTTCTAGTTGAAGTGCTGGACAGTGTAGCCTTGCATGTATAGGCTGCATTATTTGTCTTTAATTCTCTCTTAAAAAATGAGTTAAAAAGTGGCACAATTCAGTTTTGTGAATTGTGCCGCTTTTTAACTCCTTTTTTTAATTATTCTGTGTTTGTGAAAATTTGTTGAACTGTATTGATATGCTGTTATTTGAGAAATATACCTCTTTATATGTATTATATGTTTTAAATTGAACATATTAATAAGCAATTAAATGTGAAATATAACTTGTTTTTTCCTCTCTGCTAAATTTATATGACAAGCCAGGTGTAATTGCCTAGGTTGTTATCTTTCATATGCTGTTTTTCCCTGACCTAGGAATTATTAGAATTGACTATTCAGGGGGTCCTTGATACATATGTTAAGCATTAGGGGAAAATAGCAAAGGAAAATCACAAGGGAGTCCACAGTGCTAAAATACTTAACACATCTGCTGCAAACCAAACTGAGCTACACGTCCCTAAGGTTACACATAGCGGTGATTGTGGCTTACACTAGAGGAGAAACAGGGAAAAGCTTTTTCACCTCCCAAGTCGTAAAGAGATTTCTAGAAGGGGCGAAGAGGATCGCACCTCCAAACAGAATGCCAGCACCAGCATGGAACCTCAACGTAGTGCTGACCCAATTGATGAAGGCACCATTCGAGCCCATGCACAAGGTTACACTGCACATGCTCACACAAAAGACGGCCTTCTTAGTAGCTATCACATTACTACGGAGAGTAAGTGAGTTGCAGGCGCTAACACTTCAAGAGCCCTACCTGCAGATACACATGATAGGATTGTAAAGAGAACGGACCCACACCCACATCAGCCAAATAATCCAAATACCTAGTTTTTTCCCAAAACCAACCACAAGCACAGAGAGAGGGCTGCACACACTGGCGCCGGAAGGGCAGTGATGCACTACATAGAAAGAACAAAGGAGTGCAGAAAGACAAAGCAACTCTGTTTCCTGCGCAAGCTGTTTTTTGGGATGACCAGTTACCAAAAATACCATTGCACGATGGATTGCACAAACCATCCAACTATGCCACGAACAAGCTGGGTAACAGTTACAAGGGGCAGCTCATGCTCACTCAACAATGAAGAAAGGAGCTACAATTGCGTTTCTAGATAACACGCCAATTCAAGACATTTGCCAAGCTGCAACATGGTATTCAGTGCACGCGTTTACTAAGCACTACTGTGTGGATGTCCAAATGAACAAAGAAGCGCAAGTGGGACAAAAGGTTTTACACCTCATTTTCTGTAACCAGTGCTCATCTTCCACCCAGCCACCACAATAAGGACAAACTGCTACAAAGTCTATGCACAGCATAGTGAATCCAGAAAGATTCACGCTGCAAAACATATAGTTTCTTTCCTGTCGGTGTAGTTTTGCAGCTTGAAGACTTTCTGGATTCACTAGCGAATCCACCCTCCTCCACCAGAAAGATGAGAAAGGAGGAAGAGGTAGAGGATTAAAAGATGAGCAAGACTTGAAAAATAAGAGGAAAAACAAGAATAACACAAAAAAAGAATACGAAGATGGCGACCAAAGGTGTGAGCTTCTGCCGGAAGCGCATGAACGTCACGAAGGACACCAAATGGTGGGAGGTCGACACCCACCTTGGCCACGAAAAAGAAAAAAAGAGAAAAAAGACTACAATTCCGGACCCAACCACTAGATGGCGGAATAATGCATAGCATAGTGAATCCAGAAAGTCTTCAAGCTGCAAAACTACACCAACAGGTAAGAAACTATACGGTTAGTTAGGCACTGTTGGTTTGGACACACACGGCCGCGGGGCGTCTGGTGCAGGGGTGCATTTTGGGGTTCTAATCTTCTTACCAGCTCCTGGTCGCGGTTAGGGGGGGCCTTCTGGATTTAGACTGTAGGCGTCGGCTGGAGACTTGAGGCAGGTCAGGGTTTGCCGGATCTCGTTTCAGGATCGCCGCGGTGACCTCCTAGTGTTTGCCCACTCGAGCTCAGGCTGTGGATGGTTGGTGCAGAGTGGGGCGGATACGCGGTCTCCGGCTGCTGCCAGAGGTTGCAGTTGAACAAATCCGGTGTTCACGGGAGAAGCAGTCTTTGGAAGTGAAGGCAGGCAGGTCATTCAGGCTTTTTGAGGTTGCTGGCTGCAGGACACACCGAGATTTAACATGAGCAGGTTCAAGGGAGAGACTGGCCGGTGGAGCTGGGGCCAAGTCAGTGGACGTCTTCCTCTTGTTAGTTTCTGAACGGCTGTTAGGTCCTTCTTTTTTTTTTTTTTTTTTCTTCCTGTTTCTTGTCTGGATCTGAGGAAGAAAGGTTCAGGGGTGCCCCTAAATACTAGATTTAGGGGCGTTACAGGTAGGTAGAAGGCATGGACCAATGGGTCCTTTCCATGGGGTGGGTACACCCCTATTATGCCTCCCTCCAGTGGGAGGAGGGCATGCTCTGTCCCTGTTTGGCTGAGTTCCCAATCTTCAAGATGGCGTGGACTGAGACTTGTGCTTCACCTCTCCTCCCCCACCTGAGGGGTGAAGTTGGCAGAGGTGGGCAGACCTCTCTTCCTCACGTGTTTTTCCCGCTGGTTCTCTCACCCAAAGAGGGGGTCAGAACCAGTAGGGACCAGTTGCTGAAAACAGCAATTGGCCTGGGGAAGCTCGCAAAGGCGGCAAGCCGTTGAAGCTTCCCCTTAGTGAACCCTGCCCATCCCAGGGGAGTAGGCTTGGCACCTTGTTCCAGGATGTGCATTGTTT
Organism: Lissotriton helveticus; assembly: GCF_964261635.1. Taxonomy (NCBI): domain Eukaryota; kingdom Metazoa; phylum Chordata; class Amphibia; order Caudata; family Salamandridae; genus Lissotriton; species Lissotriton helveticus. The sequence continues at coordinate 107,301,793 of NC_136067.1, forward strand.
CAGGCCCCAGAGCGCAACAGGCTCTTGATCCAGGGGTCCAGAAACATGTCTGGTGGTGGAAGCTGAAAGCATCTATTCAGCCTGGACACTAGTGGTGGGTTCGTTTTCAGGGGGCATCTCTAAGGTGCCCTCTGTGTGCATTGTTTATTAAATCTCACACTGGCATCAGTGTGGGTTTAATGTGCGGAGAAGTTTGATACCAAACTTCTCAGTTTTCAGTGTAGCCAATATGGTGCTGTGGAGTTTGTAGTGACAAGCTCCCAGCACCATATACTCTTAATGGCGGCACTGCACCTAAAATGTCTTTGAATCGACTTAGACACTGTAGGGATACAGGGCTCATGCACCTGTACCCTCACCACTGGTATAGTGCACCCAGCTAGAGGGGTGACTGATCTATGCCAGGGCAGTGGGTTGTAGGCATGGCACACTGGGATGTCGACTCCTCACTTTGTTCAGCACCAAGACACGCAGCCTGTTCATTCACAGACTTTGGGGTCACCTCTGGGCCTTCTCCTTGTAATTCTGCCTGCTGTGAGCCTGTTCGGGGCACCAGACAGTCCCGGCCACCCTCCGAGTCAGGGCTAATTAACGCTGTGGCATTGTTGAGATGTTCCGCTGTCTTTATGGCCTGCTCTTGTTTCGCTGCCACCTGTTTCTGGGTAGGACGCTGTATCCTGCTTCTCCCTTGCCTTCTGTTTGCGCCCACGAGTTTCCATGCCGGCTGTGAGTCTGCCTTGACTGTGGGTGGAGGATATGCACACCTATTATGGTCCATCCATGACCAGGCTTCTTCCGGCAGGAAGCAATATATGTTGGAGTCTTTATGATGGATATGCAGCTTGGCTGGATATTGCAGCGCATATTATTAATTTTACAATTTGTATTGCATGACAGCTACCCGAAAAGGGTTTCCCGGCGCATATTGTATCTGATACTCTCTCAGGCATTGCTTAACCTCTCTGTAAGAGGATCTACGACGTTGGACCGCTAGGGTATAGTCGGGGTACATATGGACAGTTGCGTTTACCACCTGCCAGGGAGCCCGGCACCTAGTTGCTTGAAGAATGTGGTCTCTGTCTGTTGGACTTGGCCCTCTTGGCAGGGTCATCCCTGAACTTTTTGCCTTCCTCCAATATTCTCTCTGACCTGTTTTTGTTAGTTTAATGACTCTGGGCACTTTACCACTGCTGACCAGTGCTAAAGTGCATATGCTCTCCCTGTGCAAAATGTATATTTACTGTCAGTCCCCAGTAAAGTGCACCAGGAGTGCCAGGCCTTGTAAATGCCAATACTGCTAGTGGGCCTGCAGCGCTGGTTGCGCCACCCACAGAAGCAGCCTTTAAAAAAATATGTCTAGGTCTGCCATTGCAGAACCTGCGTGCAGTCTGGTACTGTCATGCTGGCTGGGCAAGTGCACACACTTGCCAGCCTCTAAACCTTCCCTTTGCTTCATATTAGTCACCCCTATGGTAGGCCCAAGGGCATGGTGCATTGCAAGTGTAAGGTGGGATATGCTCTGATGTGTGTGGCATGTCCTAATAGTGAATCACAGCCAATTTCGTTTTTCACTATTGTAAGGCTACCTGTTCTCTCAGGCCAAGATGGGCTGCTGGAATTATTACACTCTATAATCCCAGCAGGCTCCGGGAACATGGTAGAAAATCAAGTTTAGTATGCCTGAACTCAGAATAATAAAATACTTCTTTTAGTAAAGTTTATTTTAATATCCTGGGTTTGCAAATGCTACTTTTAGAAAGCTAGCATTTGCTTGCCTAACCATTTCAGCCCGACTCTGCTAGGATGTGTATCTGACTGTCTGGGTTATTTGAGTAAAAAACCAATTGCATTAAGATGGGGTCCTTGGGCTCGTTTAACGACATACCAGATACATGCCCTGCTAACACTAAACAACTAGAAATAGTGTCTGGGAGTCGAATAGGCCAAACCAGAATCTACTTTGAAAACAACCAAAAACCATATTGTGTGGTAATTGTAGTGACGTGACTATGTGTCTTACTGTACACTAATTCTCCTCTTTGGAAAAAAGTGCCCATCAGTTCCCGCCTGAGTCTGCCCTACATCATCTGGGCTCTCCTTACCCAGGAGAAAATGTGGTGTTACTACCAGTTTGACAATGGTAGTATAACTTTTGAATATTTCTAAAGTATGTTGCGAGGACTGTCAAGATGTTGTTATGCGGGTAACCAAATTACAGTGCCAAAGTAAATGTGAAAAAAAGTGATGTTAAAATTAGGTAACTATTGAGTGGATGCATATATTTATTCAGTTCCCTCAAAGATCCCAATATTAAAATGTGAATAAACAAACAGATTTAACAAAATATCTGTTATTCGGTATGGTCAACATGTTTCAGCAAGTGTGATGTATTTTATCACTGCTTTCTTCAGGACCTAGTTCTTCATGGCTACTGTTTAAATAAAGGAAAAATATCACCTGTATATTTTCACTTTTGTTCTGTCTTCTCCACTATTATTGGTGAACAAGAAAACAATTATACGTGCAATTGTGAAAACAAAGTAGAAACTTAGAAAGGCGAAAGATCTTAAGCTCATATTAGGGCTAAGACAACATTTACGTATGAGATTGGTTAATTAATCACCATATCCTGTCATTAGGAAAGCAAAATTGCTATTTTTCTTACCTCAAATTATTGGAGGAAAAGCATCACCCCACCTGGCCGCTGCTCAGGTATGAGGAGCACCGCACTAGTAAAAACACAGAATATGACGCTTGAGTTCGCACAGATAATGTGCGCGTGTTAGCACAATCTCATTTACTTATAGGTAGATATCACTATCTTGTGTTCATAGGAACTATCGTAGTTGACCTGTACATGATTGACTATGTGTACAGGAGTACATATGTGGGATACTTGTAAAGCGCACTGTTACTCTACCCGAGTGTCCTGGCGCTGTAGACCGCTGGGGAACCCGTCCTGGTTTTCCCTGTGAGATGGTCCCTTTCTGGGTATCTCCAGGGGGAAACCAGGCATCCCCGGCGTCTGTGGGGGGCCGTTGTAGAGATGAGGCAAGCTTAATGCCCAGAGTTACCGAGTGTGTTCCCTGGTTAGAATAGGCACTGAGGCGAGAATTATCGAGTCCGTTGACCCTGGTCCAAGACCCTGCCGCATCGGGAATTGAACCCTGGTCCCGGGCCGTTCTCTGCTTACAGGTCTGCCGCCTCTAACCAGTGAGCCACACTTCTCCACTACAGATATATGCACACGCCTATCCAATTATACATAATGGGGCGTGTCAAGGTAAGTAAAGTTGATTCCCATTGTCGAGGCATTCAATTTGCAGACAAGTCGTTTAATTGTTGGAACCACCTAGGGCACATATATCGTGTTCCCAGCCGGAAAACATAGATATTATTTATGAATAGTTTGGTTTAAGAATGGTTATGCGCACCAAAAGACACAAGTCACTGAGTGTGTCATGAGGATATTTTATATTATATGCACTTTGCATGCCTCATGAGTGCTATTTGTATTGTCAAAAAGACTTGGTAATAGAGGCAGATGTGTATCTCATGTTAACATCTTAAAAGGCACCAGGTAGATATATTAAATGATTATGGCACCATTATTCTGCAATGTATATGCTCTGATATATCTAATATATCTAATCTACCATCGGGCCCACAGAGTCTATATTGGGGTCTCGCATGTGCTGCGTGGAACTGCAATCCTGGAAATATATCGAGCGTTACACGCCGCTTTTTCAAAAAGGGACGACAGTTTCAGCGCTGCTTGCCGCTTGTGTTTATGGGAGGCATCTATTAAGCGCATTCATTTAAACACTTTGCGCTGTACTCCAGGAACGCGGGTCTGCACACATAACTTACTAGTGCAACTCAAATATGCCGGGCGCAGCTTGTCCCGTTTTATTTAAAAACACTAACTTTCTGTGCATGTCATTCAAAGCGCATCGACTGATTATGACGACTTCTTCCCTACCTTCCTGTCGGTACTCCGAGCGTCCCTCTGTGCAATCTGGGGGGGCGCCGGAGCTCTGGTGAAGAGCCGTTTTGTTTATCTGCGGTCATGTGACATCGTATCCCTCGTGACCACTTAGAACTACAAAAAACCTTAGAGAACTACGGAATTGTAGTTTCATTAACCTCTAGTGCACTAGAAACTACCAAAACTGCGTGGTGTACATGGGAGTTGTAGTATATCATTTTTGAAGCTACATGGTGTGCCAACGGGTTGTAGCATAGAACATTGTGAATGAATTTACAGGAAAACTGCGCAGGATGCGCAAATTACATATCCGCATATTTATCTGGGAATCGGAACTGATTGTCTTTAAAACCATATGTATTTCTGCAATCGGAAAGCCGATTGTATGGTATGACTGTAGAACTCTGCTACTTAGGGTAGATATTGCGAACTCTCGAGGAGAGCTATCGGTAAGCTATCCTTAGCTGCACTGCCCTGTTTGTATAATTTTAGCTCAGTTCTCAAGTGTCAGCCCAATTGAGTGATCTTATTGGGGAAATCCGTAATTTCCAGAAGTTATTGTATTGTTGGATATTCACTGAAGGTCTATATTTGCACAGTATCTTGCTATGGAACAATATAGTGGACTGAATATTAGAGAATATATCTCTGCTGATGTTTATTCGGATTTTATAGTGACACCCACGGGATGTCTTCATTAAGTCCTGCCTGATCACTATTTAATCAATACACCCACTTTTGCACCCGTTTGAAGAGAAAGTTTGATATATCAGTGACATGCTCCGGTATTAGCGGTTGCTCTAGAACTGTCCACTGAAAATCATTTGGGCTGTGACCTTTCTCTAAGAAGTGTGCTGTTAATCTGGTTGCCTGCCTTCGACACCGAATGGTACTTTTATGTTCGGATATTCTGACCTTGATGCGCCTGGTCGTCATACCGACATAACGTAATTGGCAGGGGCACGTAATTAGGTAGATTAGATTTTCACTGTTACAATTCGTGAACCTACGTTGTTCCCATGGTCTGTTCGTTCCAATGTTAATAGAGGTAGATTTGCTTGTCTGGGGGCATGCGGCACATGTACCGCAAGGATGATGGCCCGTGACAGCCGGTGAGTTCCAGAGTGTGCCTACTTAGCGTGGTAATTTTTTGGGGTATCCTCTTTCTATGAGTTGCTCTTCTAACTCAGAAGCATATTTGTTGAAGCTGAGTCTATCTGAACAGTTACGTTGAATTCTTAAAAACTGGCCAAAAGGTAAATTGTTACGCAAAGACCTAGGATGGCAGCTTTCGTAACTCAAAAGGGAGTTGCGAGCCATAGGTTTCTTATATAGCTCTGAATGGAGTCCATCTGGTTTTGCAGTGATCAGAAGATCTAGAAAGGGTAGCTCAGCCTTGTTATATTCTACTGTAAATTTCAAATATGGGTTCTGGGCGTTGAGCCATTGATGGAAGAGCAAGAGGTTGTCCAAAGTGCCGTGCCAAATCACTAGAATATCATCAATGTAACGCTTCCATATGCGAAGCGATTGATGAAAAGGATTGTCAGATGTTAGCACAATGTTCTGTTCAAAATTGTGGACGTACAAATTCGCCAAACTTGGCGCGAAAACGCTCCCCATGCTGGTTCCAGCAATCTGAAGATACGAGGAATCTTTGAATTTGAAATAGTTTTCTCTCATGGCTATTTCTGCCAGAGTCATGATGAAAGAGACTGGTGTTATCGAGGAGGGTTCGTTTTCTTCGAGTAGTCGTCTCACCACTTCTAGAGTTTCTGTTTGTGGAATTGACGTGTATAATGATTCCACGTCGAAGGAAACTAAAATATCAGTAGATTCGTCAAATTGAATTGTTGGTAAAAGTCTCAAGACATCTGTTGTAACTTTGAGATACGTTGGCATTTTGCTGACCATGGGGTTAAGAAAATAATCTACAAACGTAGACAAAGGTTCGAGGAGGGAACCAATACCCGAGATGATAGGGCGTCCCGGAGGAGGACGCTGAGGCTTGTGTACCTTTGGTAAGGTGTAAAAATAAGGTACAATAGGGTTCAGATTTCTTAAGTAAGCAGCCTCACTAGGGGTGATCCAACCTTCATTGGCACCTTCTTCTACTAGATTTCCTATAGTGTTTGTTAGGCGTTCTGTCGGGTCAATGGATAATAGTGTATGACCTCGTATCTTGTAATTGGCGTAGGCACTCGTCCCTGTAGCTGGTGCTGTCCTGTAGGACAATGGCACCGCCTTTGTCGGCTGGTTTTATCGTGATTTTTTCGTTCGTTGTCAGTGAACGTAGAGCTTGCTGTTCTCTCTTGGGTAAATTGACAAAGGAATTTTCGTTTGTCTGGAAAAGTGTAGTGAGATCGTTCTTGATTGCTTTCTCAAAGGCAATGACCTTAGCTGGTATACCAGTCAATGGAGGAATGAAAGTAGAGGCTTTTTTAAGACCGGTATTGATGGTGGTTGGGTCTATTGGTTTTGACGGAGTTTTGGCGAAAAAGAAATGCAGCCTGATTTTTCTGAAAAATTTGGCCATCTCCAAGCGGGCTAAGAAGGGATCACCTTGTGTGCTGACAAAACCTAATCCTCTATTCAATAGAGTCTCTTCAATTGCTGTTAAGTTGTAGGAACTGAGATTGATCACAAGGCTATCTCGTTGCTTGTCCCTGCTGCCTCTTGTGGGATTTTTTTGCCGTTTCTCAAATCCATCGTTGACGTCTGTGGGGGATTCATCCATTGGACCCGCCGATTGGTTCCTGTTCTTTTCCGTCCTGTAGTTTCTCTCTGGCCACGCCCTAAAAAAGGCTGCATGTTCGGATCGTAGTGGAACTGGGGAGGTCCAAATTGTCCCATAGGTGGTTGGAAGGGAGGGACTCCATACATCCAGGGGTTTGGCTGAAACCAAGGGGGTGCTTGGTTCTGGTAATTATTTCTCCAGAATCTCCCTCTCCCTCTTCCTCTGTTTTTATTTCCATTTGTCCCTGTGCCCGAGCTGTCTGAATCACTGGACTGGTCATCTGAGCTGGAGGTTGCATAGGTCGATCCGCCTCTTCGTCCGTTTCTATTGAACGGTGTTGGTACATAAGACTCGCTGGTATAAGGATAAACCTTTTCTGTTGAAAACCTCGCCAAGTCCTTTTTACACTTCTCTAACTTGGCAAAGAGAATAGACTCTTTGAATTCTTTATTTTGTTTATTACTGTCGTCTTGGTTTGTTTTAAAGCCTGTGCCTTTGAGAGTAGTTCTTATTTGACCCTCTAAGATCTGGATTTCGATCAATATCTTATCAGCTACACGCTTAGCAGTTTTAATTATTAGGACCAGCCAGTCCCGTGTGCATTTCCAAGCCACCATAGACCAATCTTTTAAAAATTCTTTGTCTTCTAAGAAAAGTCTAGGGGCATTAGTGACTATCAAGCCGGTTGGTGCGCAATTACCACGGAGATATTCAGCCATGGTAATCCCACGGACTATAGTCCTCGAATGGCTTTTCTTTAACATTAATACTTTTGCCCAACCTTCTATATTGGTGCTAACTGCCACCGGTAGGTGTTCTAGGAGGCTGAGATTATCGTTAAGGATGGATTGAATTTCCTCCTCTTCAAAAGCTAGGCCCAAATTAGTAGCCATCCTTGAAGGAGAGTATAGAGAGTGTGCAACAACGCGACAAAAACCGTTTGCGAACTCAGAATCAGATCTGGAAGTACTATCTAGGCGAAGTAAGCAGTAAATACGTACTTACAATGTTTCGGACCCGCAGATATTTTGTTAAATCTGTTTGTTTATTCACATTTTAATATTGGGATCTTTGAGGGAACTGAATAAATATATGCATCACTCAATAGTTACCTAATTTTAACATCGCTTTTTTTCACATTTACTTTGGCACTGTAATTTGGTTACCCGCATAACAACATCTTGACAGTCCTCACAACATACTTTAGAAATATTCAAAAGTTATACTACCATTGTCAAACTGGTAGTAACACCACATTTTCTCCTGGGTAAGGAGAGCCCAGATGATGTAGGGCGGACTCAGGCGGGAACTGATGGGCACTTTTTTCCAAAGAGGAGAATTAGTGTACAGTAAGACACATAGTCACGTCACTACAATTACCACACAATATGGTTTTTGGTTGTTTTCAAAGTAGATTCTGGTTTGGCCTATTCGACTCCCAGACACTATTTCTAGTTGTTTTGGGTTATTTGAGTGACAGGGCTGGGGGATGACAGGTGGTGAATGCAAGGATTACACCTTAGTGGGAGGTGGGAGTGCCCCTGGACTCTGAATAGGGCTGTGCTCTGCACCACAATGCTGGCTCCACCTCCTGCGGAGCCTCTGATGTGCCTGCCCCTCACACTGAAAGGAAAAGCCAGGAACAGCAAAACAGAGTGCTTCAGAACTGAAATGGGCTATGCAAAGGCCCCCCTGGCCAGAAAAGAACAAAAGAAACGGAGTATAAGTATAGGAGCCCTGCTCCCAAGAAACTAGATCTTGATTCCCACAACGAACCTCTGCCCAACTAGAAGGAGAAGAAGACGCTGGAAGGACTGGCCTGCTGATTGCCTTGCTGAGGAAGGAGAGGATAGGACTTGCTGAAAAGACTTTGTAGACTTGTGGTGAAACTTTCTCCAAGGGCTTGACTGAGCTTGCCCCCTGAACTGAACCCCAGGACCAGTGGATTCATTGTGTCTTCGCTCGTTTCTATCTACCAGCCGTGTGTGCCTCCCGCCGGAGTAGAGTTTGTGCCCCCATCGCCCCCTCCTAGGGCTGTGGCACTCGGGAGCCTGTCTGCTCCTCTGCCCCTGCCTGCCACTGGAGCGCGCTGAGCGCTCATTCGCCCCTCCCACCGGAATTTCCTCAAGGCCGGTGACCTACGCCGAGACAGCAGCCCGCACGTAGGACCGTACCCTGCTGTCCCCGCTTGCCGACCAGAGGAGTTTGAAGGCCGCGCCGCCCCCCTGTTGGGAGACCCCAGTACCATCTGTACCGAGGTCGTGGGTCGCGCCCGCCTGAGCGCACACACCCGCCGCAGACGGAAATGCAAAGACACTGCCAGAAACGAGTCGCCCTGTCCGGGCACGACTCGTCCCAGGAAAAGAACTGCTGTCCCAAGGTACGTCTCTCTCACAACGGGCTCTGGGCCCGCAACGCCTTCTTTCCCCGTGGTGCTTCAACAGAGTACGTCCGTAGTGTTTTTTTAAACAGAGTATGCCCCGCATTGCTTGTTGAACCGAGTGTGCTCCACATTGCTTAAGCGTGTACATCTCGTAGGGCTGGTACGCCTCGCATTGCTTGGAGAGCGGGGTACGGCTCGTACCTGTAGAGATTGCCCGTACACGACGTACGCTGCTCACGCTAGATGCGTGAGGATTGGTAGAGCCGCCCTTCGCGATCATACGGAGCGCACAGGAGCGTTCTCGAGGGCAGGGCTCTTCAAAGCACCGTACCGGGGCCCTGAAAGAAGTACCTAAACCCCAGAGAAGGGGTTGTTGGAAGCATTTAATCCCTGTAAGACTGACCAGGACTAAGAGGTAATCCAAGAAGAAATATCCCAAAGAGAACATTGCCATTATTTAAAATCTGGTGGCCCCCACTGAAGTCAACGTGTAAAAAGGGCTTGTGATAAGTTATCTGCCTATATATATTATTTTTATATAAATAAGACGTATTTTCATATATCCACAGCCTGGTGTCCTTTTGTGGGGGGATTGGTATATTTACTGTGTGTGTGTGATTACAAATGCTTAACCCAATAACGCCTGAAGAATAGCCTTGCCTGCTCACGCCACGCACCTAGAGGGTGAGCAAGGCTAATTCTAAGGGGTCATCCTTCGCTCTGACTTAGAGGAGAGGGTCCCTGCTTGTCACAAGTGAATACTGGCGCCAACCAGAGACCTCCAATTCTAACACTGTCCCTGTAGTTAAACAGCCTGGCCACTAATAGTCATGGCGGGCCCCCTGGGCGCAGAGGGCCACCTGGAACCCTGTGCGCCCTCTCTATAGAAAATAATTTTGAGATCTTGCCTTGCAGGATTTCGCTGGAGAACCACTGTTCCAGGTACAAGTCGATTGCTGGTCCCTCTATTCGTTCCGGCAGACCCACAACGCGGACATTATTCCTGCGAGAGCGACCTTCGTGGTCCTCCACCCGTTTCGTCAAGTATTCCACCTTCTGCTGCAGGACTTTAATTTGATCTGTGGCAACAGATACTGTAGGGCGGCCAGTGCCAGTCCCACTCCTCCACTCTGGCCTTGAGTTTTTTGTGGTCATCTCATAGGAATCCCATATTGACGCATAAGGTATCTATTTTGGTCCCCAATGTGGTCTTGATGTCCAGTATTGCTGACATTAGCTCATCAAATCGATGTGAGTGGTCAGTTGAGGCACTGCCCCCAGACACACCTTGTTGTGGCTCACTCCCTCCACCTGCTGCAGATGGCGTCGTCTCAACCTGGCTTCCCCATTGGATATGAGAGTACTGGCTAGATCCCAGGACAGTGAGTTTGCAGTCCGCAGCTTCCACGTGGTGGTCCTAGATGTGCGGTCTAACGAGCAACCAGTCCCATCTCGCTGATAGCCTGCTCCCCGTTCACTCCACCAAACCCAGAGGTTGTGCAGCAACACCGTTGCAACCCAATGTCTCTGAAGGGTGAGGGGAGGAAACAAGTTAGTTGATCCAAGGAGCGCAAATAGGAAGTGAGGATCACAATCCGAATCCCGGGCTGCTCCACTCAGTAGCTGACAATGGGACCAACGACCGCTCTAAAGGCAGCACTCCACGCAATGGGGGCCTCTTCACTTGCAGCACAACACTCGTCTGTGTAGTCCCCAGGGCGCAGGAGAAGCCGCTGTATCCCCAGTGTGGATAATTTTTTCTATGCGTGGGAGAGAGTAGCATATAACCTCATCAACAACCAGGCCTCTGCGCAGGAGCGTGGGCACCACAGTCCGAACCCCCCCTGTATTGCAACTGTGACCCCTATGATGCTTGCCTCACAGTCCCCCGTAGGCAGTCCAGGCCCAATTCTCTTCACAAGGTGGTTGGATGGGGGGAAAGAGTCTCAACGCACCCGCAACACTCCTGTGTCACCAACCGCCGGGTCCCCGATGCAGTGGCGCAGGCAAGGGAGGACAGCGCTCCTCATAGGGCCTGGGCCCAATTTTAGTGTGCGCAGGCCAGTTTCCAACAACTATAGAGCACCCGGGGGGGTTAGGACGTCCAGGACGCCCTCCCTCCTCAGGATTACCAGTTTCCAGCTGGCGATGTTGCCTCCCACGTTATCCTCGGGGTTATTCCCCCTCGCCTCACTTTCCTTAATGCCACTCATGGCCGACTCAGCTTCAGGGCAGATCCGCCGACGGCGACTATCTCAGTGCCGCTCTGACGTCCCAAAACTCTTAGATGGAGAGAGATGGTCTCAGTACCCATGCGGCAACCCCCTCCTCTATTCCCCCGCCCTTCCCCAGTCGACGATTGCTGGCTCCCCGGCACAATGGTTGAGGTGAAGGAGGGGCAGGGGGAAGGGAAACTTGCATAGGCCAAACGATGCAGCAGATCCAAGGCATTCGCCCCCGCAAAGTCACCGGGTGTCAGGAAACCAGGGGGTTCCGCCTCCAATCCTGCCTTGGGCATCGCTCCTCCTCACCTGTCCTTCATTATGCGGACGTTGGATGGCCCACCCTCTGGCGAGATCCGCTGTTCGTGCCGGCCTCAGCGCCCCTCCAATGTCTATATCGTCTTCACTGCTCAATCCGAGGGCCCCAAGCACTCATGGGATCTGCCGCCTTCGATACGGTGCCCCACTCACTGCTCCTTGCGAGACTAGAGGCCGTTGGTATCTCGGGGCCTGCCCTCGACTGGATAACATCATTCCTGAGTAATAGGACACAGCAGGTCTGGATGCCTCCTAACACCTCCTCGCCGAAGAGACTGACGACAGGGGTCCCGCAGAGGTCTACTTTAAGCCCCTTACTCTTCAATGTATATATGACTCCCCTACTTTATCTGGCGGAACAGCTGGGAGCCAAAATAATGGCCTATGCTGATGATACGCAGCTGTTTTTCACCTGGCCTAAGGGTATCTTTGATCCATCTACAGTACGGCTCTGCCTGTCAGCGGTCTTTCGGTGGCTTGCACAGGTCCAACTTAAGTGCAATGAAGACAAGTCCGAGGTCCTTTTCTTTGGTTCCTTCCCTGACAACTTTAAGGACCAGATATGGCCCTCAGACCTGCCCTGCCCTAACTCAGTGGGAGGTCCAGCCAAGAATTTGGGGGTCTGGTTTGGACAGGACCTTAAATTTTTGGATCACATCAAAAAACTGACTGGCATTTGCTTCGCCACTCTTAAAACTTTGAGAAGATTTTTCCCTCTTCTCCCTAGAGTAGCCAAAGAGACTGTATTACGAGCCCTGATTTTGTCTCGGCTCGACTATGCAAACTCACTATTTAGTGGCTTGCCGACTACATGGTACACCGCTTGCAGGTGATCCAAAATGCGGCGGTACGTCTGCTATTCTCGCTACCTAGGAGATACAGTGTGCAGAGCCATATACGAAGCCTTCACTGGCTTCCAGTGCCGCATCGAATTCTTTTTAAGGTTCTGGTTCTGGCATTTCGAGCGGTCCATCGTCTTGGACTGGTTTATCTGCAGAAACGGTTCTCATTCTACACCCCAAACCGTGCACTACGCTCTGCCAAGCAATGTCAAATGGCCCTGCCTAGATACAAATATGCCAGACTGGGAGGCCAGTCCATTGCAGTTAAAGCCGCCAGAGCCTGGAATGCACTTCCTCTGCACCTTAGAGCCTCTCCGACCATCTCTGTTTTTAGGAAGGGGTTAAAAACCCATCTGTTTAATGCCCCTCTCTAGTTGGGTTGGTTATGCTATGTTCTGACACTCTCCTTGTCTAAAACTCACCGCGCCAGGATACTCTGTAGTAACAGAGCGCGATACAAAAGATTTAATAACATAACATAACATAACATAACATGGGATCAGCGCTGCAGCTTAGACCCCAGTTAGACGGGACTTGGTGATATATAGCAGGATAATTCGGCAGGCACGAAGCTTAACAAAGCTCGTCTGCAATTGCCATCATCTTGGCCACACCCCAAGGTTGTTCCCTTTCAAGTCCCTAGTTTTTAAACACACCAAGGTCCGTACTCTTCATGGCTCTGTGTTTCCGCCATGGAAGTCTGGAAGTAACTAACGTCGGCGTACAGAGGTGGCGCCTATATAGGTGACGCGGACATCACTTCTGACAATGTCACGTGGAGCTGACCGATGCCACCGACTGGTGTGGATGGGGTAATGCTCGGTTCGAGGCATGTGTGCTGCTGAATTCATATCTATAGCATAGATCGCTGCCTAGTGTTGGGTCCGGATGATTGCACATTGTTGTCCTGGAAGAGTCTTCGAAGTATCACGAGATAGGTGGCTCCTCCCCTGCACTACAGTGCGCATGGGCATCGACTCCATTCCCAGATTGTTTTTTTCCGCCATTGGGTTCGGATGCATATTTGATCACTCATGATCGGAATCGATAGAAACTTTTCTTTAGGCCCTAAGGCCTTTTTCCTATAGTGTCGGTATTGTCTTGCGTTCGGTGCCCAGCTCTGTTCCGGCTCAGTTCCCGAGTTGGACATCCAGAGGAGTCGCGTGGCTCTTCGGTGCTCGAGGCCCAGTCAACGCAACCAGACTTATTCGACGACACATCATGGAACGGAGCCCGTTCAAGAGGTGCCCCGTGTGCAACTCGAAGTATCCCCACATCGATGTCCACCCGGTGTGCAACAAGTGCCTGTCGCCGGATCACGTTGAAGCCAACTGTATGGCTTGTTCCCGTTTTCGCTCCAAGAAGACGATTCGACTTCGGCGCGTGGCGCGCCAGGAGGCCCATCAGACGGCCCCTGACCCGGTGAACATTTTCGAGGGGGAAGAAGCAGACGAGCAGGAAGATCAAGAGCCGATTTCAACTCCAGCGGCGGAGATAGACTCCAACTACAACGCAGACGTCGAAATGCTCGATACAGAAGAAGTCGTCGACGAGGTAGGAGACGACAATGAGGCATATGGGGCCACGGAAGATAGGTCAGGTGAAGAGCTATGCCCCGTTCGAACAATCACTAAGGCTCCGGTCGAGGGATCGCCACATGGCCTTACCCAAGATCTTGCACCTGGATCCACGGTCTCGCCTACGGGCCCGGCTACGGACACTTCTACGGAGCCGCCATTGGTCAAATCGAAACCGAAAGTGAAAGCTTCGGTCTCGACAAAACCGAAAGTGATAGAGACGCCGTCGAAACAGAAGACGCCTGTCGCTTTGGTCGCCTCCACGTCTTCAGACATGTCGGGGCAGCCGAAGAAGGTTGTCGATCCGGTGAAGTCGCTCAAGGGCGTCGACCCAAAGTCGCTCAAGGGCGTCGAGCCGAAGACTGGGGCACCAAAACCAATTGTCAAGGCCGCCGACCCGAAACCGTCGGCGCCGAAGGCCGTCGACACAGACAAAGGACTCGGAGCTCCAAAAGCTGTCGATCCTACACGTCGGCCGGAAAAGGCCAAAAGTACTGTTACACTCGAGTCGGCACATGCTGGTGGATCGAGAACACCTGTCGGGTCGACGAAACCGTCCGCATCCTTCACGAAGCAGGTGTCAGACTCGTTGCAACGCATCAGGAACAAGGCTTCCGCGGTCGATCCGAAGGATACTTCCACCCTGAAGCCCGCTGCCAAACCGTCAAAGTCGACGGCGCCGATCCAGTTCACACTGCCGCCGAAAGTGGCGCCGAAGGCGTTCGCGCCCAGGACGGTCGACGACGCGCCCATGAAGGTGTCCACGGGGCCGAAGCCTCCCCCTGCAGTTGTAAGCACAAAACATAGACAACCCCTACTGGAGGAGCAGTCGTAACACTTTATCGACGCCGACACCGGTAAACTTTCCATCTATAAGCGAAAGATCACGCTGGCACAGCCTATGCAGTCCTACACTATTCCTTTGAAGAGGAAAAAAGCTTCTACGGATTCCCCAGTTCTGGTTGAACTGATTACTCCACGGCCTCAGGACATTGCTCCAACCTCGCCCACTTACTCAGATGTGGAGGCTGGAGAAGGGGACAATGAAGAGTACAACTTCCCTGCTGACACTGATCCTGAGGATCAACAGGACTCCTGGGCAGATGCTGGAGACCCAGGGGATCCGCAAACTTGCCCGGACACTCAAGTATATGCGGTCAAAACCTCACCTACTGAGGATTCTGCTGCATTTAATGCACTAATTGAGAGGGCAGCTAAGAATCACGACGTCCAGCTGCATGCTGACCCTATTGAAGTGGACTTTCTGTTTGATACCTTTTCCACCTCTGAAAAGACTGTCAAAACTCTGCCAATGCTGAAGGGTGTTTTGAAACATGCTGCAGACATTTTTACAGAACCCACATGTGCCAGGGTTATAAACCCCAGAATTGAAAAAAAGTATAAGCCGGCACCTGGCGACCCTACCTACATCAAGGGCCAGTGACCGTTGGACTCCCTGGTTGTTTCGAATGCCCGGAAGAGGGCAAATTCACAGTCTACTGGTGATGCTCCTCCCCCCTGACAAAGAATCTAAGGTGCTAGAGGCATCAGGGAAAAGGGTGGCAGCTCAAGCGGCCAATATCTGGCGTATTTCTAACACGCAGGCGCTCTTGGCTAGATATGACAGGGCACACTATGATACACTTGATACCCTGTTACAACACTTGCCAGATGAGTATAAAGAGGCAGCAGAGATGCTCATTCAAGAGGGGAAGCTCATCTCAAATGCTTCTATTAAATGTGCACTGGACGCAGCGGACACCGCGGCCAGGGCCATTAACACAAGTGTAATGTTGCGGCGTCAGGCCTGGCTCAGAATCTCCGGGTTCAAACCAGAGATACAAACCACCATCCTCAATCAGCTGGTATACCCTGATCACTTATTTGGACCTGAGGTGGATACCACCCTGGAAAAAATAAAGAAAGACACCGAGACTGCAAAGTCCATGGGGGCTCTCCAGTCCCAGCAGTTCATGGGTAATACTTTTCGTCGCTCAAGCAATAGAGGTGTTTCCAGAGGCCAGATGTCCCAGCAAACACAGTACACTAAAGGTGGTGCGCAAACCTCGTACAACAAACAGAGTAGAGGAGGCTATCGCGGCAACAGCACCAAGGGCAGAGCTCGTGGAAACAACAACTCCAGATCCTCCGCCACCAACAAACAGTGACTCCTTGTCACTGCCCCCGACCATACAACACCTGTCGGGGGGAGACTCCAACAGTTCCTGCCGGTCTGGAAATCCATCACCACAGACAGGTGGGTCAGAAAACTTATACAGTACGGGTATTGTCTGGAGTTAACGTCCACTCCACCCAACATCCCACCAAAACACCGTCCTATGTCAACAGAGCATTTGCACTTATTGCAGCGAGAGGTGCTCGTCATGCTGCAAAAAGGGGCAATCGAGCTTGTGCCAGTGGAGCAAAGAGGCTCGGGAGTGTACTCCCTGTACTTCTTGATCCCAAAGAAAGACTGGTCCCTGCGACCCATACTGGACCTCAGGCCCCTGAACCAGTACATTCTCTCAGAACACTTTCACATGCTCACGTTGCAGCAGGTTCTTCCGTTGCTCAATCAAGGGGATTTCCTTGCAACATTAGATCTAAAAGACGCATATTTTCCCCATTCCACTACATCCATCACACAGAAAATACCTCAGATTCACCATTCTAAATCAGCATTACCAATTCAAGGTCCTCCCTTTCGGAGTGACCACAGCGCCCAGGGTCTTCACAAAATGCCTGGCGACAGTGGCTGCGCACCTCCGGAGACAAAACGTTCACGTCTACCCTTATCTGGACGACTGGCTTGTCCAAGCAAAGTCAGCCCAGCAGTGCGCTGCCAACATGTCCCACACCATTCACCTTCTTCACGATCTAGGTTTCTCACTGAATTATCCGAAGTCACACCTTCAGCTAGCCCATGTGCGGCAGTATCTGGGCGCGACAATAGATACTCTGGCAGCCACAGCTCAGCTAAATTCTGTGAGGATCAACAGCATTCAGTCGCTGATCCAGAAATTCAGACCGCAACACTCGCTTCCAGCACGAGTGTTCATGCAGTTGATAGGCATGATGGCCTCCTGCATCTTCATAGTCCCGCACGCGAGACTACATATGCGTCCGCTTCAAGAGTGCTTGGCACGTCAGTGGAATCAGGCTCACGGACAGTTAAAAGACCTAGTGTTGGTGACCGGTCGGGCATACAACTCTCTGCATTGGTGGAATCCACACAACCTTTGCAAGGGCCGACCGTTCCAGGAGCCTGTTCCACAGATCATCCTAACAACGAACGCTTCTCTTCAGGGTTGGGGAGCTCATGTCCTCCACTACACAGTGCAGGGACTATGGACAACACAGCAAAGGAAGATGCACATCAACCACCTAGAGCTGATGGCAATCTTCATGGCGATGAAGGCATTCAAGGTACATCTGTGCAACAAAGTCGTGTTGCTCCGGACGGACAACATGACAGCCATGTACTATATTCAAAAGCAGGGAGGTACACACTCTCCACAGTTGTCTCATCTGGCTCAGAGCATGTGGAAGTGGGCCATTCAGAGGAACATCTTCCTCATGGCGAAACACCTCCCGGGCAAGGACAATCAGATGGCGGATCTGCTCAGCAGGTACAGCCACCAAATGCACGAGTGGGAGATACATCCATCAGTACTCTGCCCGTACTTCCAGCAGTGGGGTCATCCAGAGATAGACCTGTTCGCCACAAAGGAAAACGCCAAATGCCAAAGCTTTGCTGCCAGGTTTCCGCACCCACAGTCGCAGGGCAATGCGATATGGATGAACTGGTCAGGCAAATATGCGTACGCTTTTCCCCCAGCGCCTCTCATACCGCTGGTGGCACGAAAGCTAAAGCAACACTCGATGACGCTCATCCTGGTTGCTCCAACGTGGGCCCGCCAACCATGGTATACCACGTTTCTAGAACTTTCCGTGGTACCGCATCAAAGGCTGCACCTCACACCCAGACTTTTGACGCAGAGCAATGGCGACATTCAGCACCCAGATCCGCAACAGCTCAACCTGGCGATCTGGCTCCTGAGGTCTTAGAGTTTGGCTACCTCAACTTACCTCCTGACTGCATGGATATCATACGGGAGGCAAGAAAGCCCACCACCAGAGCATGCTTCGCAGCAAAATGGAAGCGGTTTGTCATTTATTGCGTGGAACACAGCATTAACCCGCTTGACGCGTCCACGCACATCATTTGTTATCTGCTACTTCTTTACAAATGCAATCTGGCGTATGCTTCCATTCGGATACCTTTATCCGCCATAGCGGCTTATCTCCAAAACAGGCAGCATCTCTCCCTTTTCCGAGTGCCTGCCATTAAAGCTTTTCTAGAAGTGCTCAAAAGAGTCATTCCTCCCAGGACCCCACCTGCTCCTGAATGGAATCCTAATGTGGTACTCATCCGACTGATGGGTCCACCTTTTGAGCCTCTACACTCATGCGAGATTCATAACATGGAAGGTGGCTTTTCTTATAGCCATTACGTCACTGCGAAGTGTTAGTGAACTACAGGCGCTCACTGTACTAGAACCATTCATACAGATTCACTCCAACCGGGTGGTGCTGTGCACTAACCCTAAATTTCTTCCTAAGGTGGTTTCACAGTTCCATGTCAATCAAACTATTGAACTGCCTGTGTTCTTCTAAAATCCAGAGACAGTGGCTGAAAGAATGCTCCACACTCTTAACGTCAAACGAGCTTTGATGTACTACATTGATAGGACCAAAGATTTTAGGAAGACAAAACAACTCTTTGTTGCCTTTTCTGCCCAACACAAAGGCAACCCCATTTCCAAGGCAGGTATAGCCAGGTGGATCGTTAAGTGTATTCAGATTTGCTATCAAAAGGCTAAGCGCACTTTAACGGTCCCCCCCAGAGCCCACTCCACCCGTAAGTTGGGGGCCTCCATGGCTTTCCTTGGAAATATCCCTTTAGAAAACATTTGTAGAGCAGCCACATGGTCTACCCCACACACATTTACAAAACACTACTGTGTAGATGTGCACTCCAAGCAGCTGTAGGGCAGGCTGTTCTAAAAACACTTTTTCAAACGTCTGCAGCTGGCACAGGCGGCTGCCGCTAATGGAGGGACTGCTGTATATTCTATGCTATAGATATGAATTCAGCAGCCCACATGCCTTGAACTGAATATGCTACTTACCAGTATGCATCTGTTCTTGGAATGTAGGGCTGCTGACATTCATATCGCCCGCCCTCCTCCCCGGCGCCTGTAGCGGCTGCAGAATTTACACTTGCTCTTAGCATGGCCATCGTTCACACTGTTACACTCCATCTTTGCCACAATGGCTAAAAACAATCTGGGGATGGAGTCGATGACCATGCGCACTGTAGTCCAGGGGAGGAGCCACCTATCTTGTGATACTTCGAAGACTCTTCCAGGACAACAATGTGCAATCATCCGGACCCAACACTAGGCGGCGATCTATGCTATAGATATGAATGTCAGCAGCCCTACATGCCAAGAACAGATGCATACTGGCAAGTAGCATATTCAATCCGGATCCAGTCTGAGGCCTGGGAAATTCAAAAGTAAGTAATCCGCGGCTAGGTAATGTCTCTACCTTTTGAGGCATGTGTGGCTCTAGATATACATGTTGTGCATACTCCTACCATCTAGTATTGGGTTTGGGGGTGTGTAAGTTGTTTTACTTAGAAAAAGCTTTTGAGTCACAAGTTGATGCCTCCTCCATTTGATAATAATGCACATAGGCATCGACTCAGTTGTTTGATTGTTTTTTCCGCCATCGGGGTCAGATTTGTGCTCCAGTTCGACACTGTTGCAGTGCTGTTTTCTATTCACATGGTACATTCCTTCCGTCAGTATTGTCGTTGATCGCATTCCTATTTTCCGCACTTTTCGGCGCTCAAATATTTCGATAGTGCCAGGTCTGTATCGATCGCGGCCCCTCCTGGGCATCGCCCGTCAGAGCCTACTCCCGTCTCCAGCGCGTCTCTCAAAAAATGTCTTGATGGTGATGGAATGAATGCCCTTTAATTATTGTCCTTGCTGCCATTCCAAATGCCCTCAGACCGACTTACATCAGGTGTGTAATTTGTGCCTGTTTCTGGAACACAGGGAGGCTGACTGCAACACTTGCCGCTCCAAGAAAATTCTTTGTGACCATTGCACGCGTCGGCTCAAGATGTTGTGAAGGAGCATGGAAGAACCAGCAGACCTTTTCAGTCTCTGCGATGTCGAGGGACAACAACATCCACAGCCATCTGATACAGATTAATGACTTCCCACCTACTCAGCAGTGTGTGAGTACGGCACCCCCACCCCTAAACACCATCCCAAGTGGCCTTCTGCTAAAAAGCAGGCAGCCCCTATACAACACGAGACAGAGGCGGGTTGGCATTGAACACCTGTTTCGGACGCCATGTACATCTCTAGCTCGGCACCGAAGAGACCTTCCAAGCCAAGTGCTTTGGCTTTGACCATCCCAGGACCCATTGGACCCTCGGTGTCGACTCGACCTGTGCCTTCGATTTCCTACGTCTCAGCATTGAGTGGACCATCTGCACCGAAATCAAAGACCCTTTCTTATCCGAAGACTTTAAAGCCCTAGTCTGGCACAACAGTTGAGCCTATTATCCAAAAACAACAGGAACATCTCAATTCAAAACATCTCATCATACACCCTCATACTGTC
This sequence comes from Lissotriton helveticus, assembly GCF_964261635.1. NCBI lineage: Eukaryota > Metazoa > Chordata > Amphibia > Caudata > Salamandridae > Lissotriton > Lissotriton helveticus. The sequence continues at coordinate 107,322,565 of NC_136067.1, forward strand.
TGCTTCCTTGCCCAGCCTTCAGCCTCTGCTGCTCCACCTTCCAAACATCAGATATCATTTCAGAATGCTTTGGACACTCCAGTTCCTGCTAAAATACGCAAGAAGGAAGAGGCCACCAGCCCTTACCTCATGCACCACCATTACCACCACGTATTCCCCAACCTTTGCCCTCAACCTCACTTCATTCTCTAGGGCATGGGTACTCACAAACTTTCTCTCGGGGGCCAAATTTACAGTGTGGTTTGTGTCAGAGGGCCGCACCGGTGGGGGCGGGGTCAGTGGGGGAGGGGGTGAGGCTAGAGCAACAAAAAAACTGACCATGAGGTTGATAACAGGTCCCTGCAGCGGACGCCTTCGTCCACTGAGTCACCAGACCCGGCATACACACATCTCTCTCTTGCTTTCTCTCTCTATCTCTCTCTCTCTCCCTCCCTCCTCCCTCTCCCTCCATCTCTTTCCCTCCCTCTCTCCCTGTCTCCCTTTATCTCACTCACACTGACTGTCACTCCCTCTCTCTCTCTCTCTCTCTCTCTCTCTCTCTCTCTCTCTCTCTCTCTCTCTCTCTCTCTCTCTCTCTCTCTCTCTCTCCCCCTGTCTCCCTCTGTCTCTCTCTCTCTCTCTCTCTCTCTCTCTCTGTCTCCCTCTCTCCCTCTGTCTCCCTCTCCCTCCCTCTGTCTTCCCCTCCCTTCCTCTGTCTCCCTCTCATTGTTTCCCTCTCCCTTCCTCTGTCTCCCCCTCCGTTCCTCTGTCTCCCTTGACCCCCTCTGTCTCCCTGTCTGTCTTCCTCTCTCTGTCTTCCTCTCTGTCTTCCTCCCTCTCCCTCCCTTTGTCTCCCTCCCTTTGTCTCCCTCTTTGTCTCCCTCTCTTTGTCTCCCTCTCTTTGTCTCCCTCTCTTTGTCTCCCTCTCTTTGTCTCCCTCTCTTTGTCTCCCTCTTTGTCTCCCTCTCTTTGTCTCCCTCTCTTTGTCTCCCTCTCTTTGTCTCCCTCTCTTTGTCTCCCTCTCTTTGTCTCCCTCTCTTTGTCTCCCTCTCTTTGTCTCCCTCTCTTTGTCTCCCTCTCTCTGTCTCCCTCTCTCTGTCTCCCTCCCTCCGTCTCCCTTTGTCTCCCTCCATCTGTTTGTCTCCCTCCCTCTGTCTCTATTTGTCTGTCTTCCTATGCTCGTTGAGGTCTCCTGTCACCTACAAAATATCAGACTTTCTAAAAGACTCATTACAGAGATGAACTACAGATTACCTGCAAATTATTTAATAATAAAAAGGGAAACGTAGAGTCGCCACTCCAGATGCAGGCGTCCCAAAAGAAGGCGAGCATCCTACTCCTAGTATCAGAATTCTGCAATGCACAAATCGCTGAAAGAGACATCGAGCACAGACTGGACATAATCTGGCAGCACTTTGGGGCCATGTAACTTCTTGGCGCCAGACTGCTTGCTCTGTCTTGTTTCCTACGAGTAAGAATTGTTTACTGAAATTTAAAGATTCAGAAACACTAATCAAAATAAGAATCAAATCATAAAGCAATTTTAGTTTCGTTGCTCGCATGAGGCAGAAAATAGCGCATAGAGGGCAACACGTAGTAACAGCAGCACATCTTCAAAGAAAACACTAATACTTTTATGAATTGCATTTATATTAAATATGTATATTTTGGTTAATTATTTTATAACACCATTGTGCACGCAAAAAGGATTGCAACGACATCTTGTTAATGTGAGAACGGAAGTATTTAACAATTTAGTGAGTAAATACATTAAAAATGTAACATATTTATATATTTCCAATGATATCTGTCACTGCCAGCGTCCTAGATAACATTATAAAACAAAAGCAAATTAACTCTGGGGACAAACACCCGGACCTGGGTGAAAAGAGGCTGCTGTGTCGCGGCGGAGAGAAGAGGTCACCCTGAGGCAGTGGGGGGGCGAGTAGAGGCTGCGGGCCGAAGAGAAGAGGCTGCCTACCGAAGAGAAGAGGCTGCGGGCAAAGAGGACGTCGGCGCCACGGGCACACGAAGCTTCCCAAAATGCCCTTTAAGTTAGCTGTAAAAGTGCTGCGCTTACAGCTGACTTTCAAAGGGCCTGTGCTTCCCGCTGGTGCCGTGCGTGACGTCACAGAGGCGGGCACAATCAGAGGCCAGAAGTAAACAGAGAAGATGGCTGCAGGAGCATACGTAGTGAATACGTATTCACTAAGTATGCTCCTGCGGCCATCTTCTGTTTTTACCTGTAGGTCAGGAAATGCAAAGTGCAAGCTAAGGTCCGCGGGCCGCCAACGAAGGCTTGCCGGGCCGCTGGCGGCCCGCGGGCCGTGCTATGAGTACCCCTGCTCTAGGGGATCCACTTGACATTACACCCCAGGGTTCTCCACATTCTGACATGAGTGGGCCTGGTGGGTGGGAGGACACATTTGATTTTCCTCCTCAGGTGACACATGGGACTCCTATGACTTAGACCTACCAGAGGATACAGACCCTGATTTTTACGCAGCCCGCCCTTCCCCTCCTGATGACTATATTTCATATCAATAACTCATCGGAAAGGCTTCTCTTTTCATCAGATAGGACTTTACAAGATGCCCTTAGGGGAGGACTTCCTATTTGAAAAACGTTACTCCATTCACAGGACCACCTAATATCTCACAATGCTTCTTTGAAGTTTCTGGATCCAGTTTATATCCACCAGAAAGTGTTACTGAGGGTAAGTACCTTGTTTTTAGGTCTCGCCTGAGCCAGTGCTCTGGCGAGACTTTTAGTAAGGGCTTCAGAAAATGCTACCATTGTGGCCTTGAGCATGAGTGCAAGTGCGCGGGCTCATGCTTACGAGCAGTGGGTTTCCTCTCTCGTCACGGGTGATCAGCTTTCAAGATACGAGAGCTTTCTTTAACATTCCTGAATCTGATAGCTTCCTTGTTCTGTTTCATATGAGGGTGAAACCGTCCACATGATGGCGCTGTTGTGCTGCAGAAATGTACAAGATCTGCGAATAACTTGTAACGTGCCTTTAATCTTTTACTTTAGAGTGCCGTCTGACAAAGTTGTGTTTTCGAAATTATAGTGGATTTACCTCAGAGGTGCGCATTACTGAAGCCCCGGATCGACTGAAATGTATTGCATTCAAAGTAATATAGAACATCATGCATATACATGGATACATTAAGCTATTTTAATGTGTTGAAATCTAGCTAAAATGCGTTCGTTTGGGTTTTTTATTTACTTGAGGAAGCGTTATGGTCCAATGTGATCTACGATGCAGTATCACGCTATTGTTTAGATTGGCGACGTATTTGGTGAGTAGACTAGCTATAATCCTAATTATCACACATGAAACGCGACGACGTTTGATTTTGCTGCAGCATTAGTAGTTACATAGGACTGTTAAGTAGATATTCTAGAAGTCAAGAGACTGTTCCCCAGTGTTCCTGTTTGTCACCTAAATTATTCACCTCTTTCAAAGAACACCCTAAACAAGAACCCCCTAATAATCAAGCTCAACCACACAATATATATTTTTAGATCTGGCTTTAGCTCAGAACGCTTCATTTTAGAGAAATTATTACACAGCAGCTCTTGCTACTGTTTCCGTAGGAAGAGTGCTTTTTTCTTCACTAATAACTGTGGCGCCATTTGATAAATCTGCTCGAAACTAACCCCAAAAAAAGTTCATCCACCACTGCTCCATCATGGAAAGTTTTTTGTGCCGACCCCTCAACCGTGGCCAGGAAAACAAGCATTGGCATAGCCATTAGATCTCGCCTTTGGGACCTTATAAGTGTTTAGTTATACAACAGAATATCCTTGGTGCAACAAAATCAACTGTTGCATGGCTAAACACTTATAAGGTCCCAAAAGCGAGACCTATTGGCTATGCCAATTATTGTTCTTACAGCATCCTGGCATTATCATCCTCCAAAGCCCAATCTCTCTCTCAGCTCACTGACACGCTGAACTCCTTCAAAGCTATGTCATATGAAGATATCTTACCCTTGCCCTCCATCATAGCCCTCGCTTAAGAAGTTCTCTCTCCCCCTACTCGCCTTTCTCAATGCGTTCCTTACTCAAGGCATCTTCCTAAAAGCTTTTCAACATAAACCTCACACGCCTGAGAAAAACTTCCTGAAAGCTTTCAAGACAGACCTCACTCTTGAGAAAAACTGCACTTTTAACAGAAAAAGAGGCAATAGGTATTACTCTTCAACCTTCCTCCCTAAATACAAAATCTATTTCACACCTAAAGGTTGAAGTCAAATAGCTTTGAGATGGCCACCCTCTGTGTTCTCTTCTTGTGGGATAAATATGCCCTCACTCACTAATTATGACGTGCTTCATCCTAGGGCTGCTACCAAACACCCTGTGTCACCATCAGCAGGGTTGCAGCAATGTCTTTTTTTCTATTTATAACAATATTAGTAAGGGATCCAATGATTAAAGTGTAGTTAAAATAATCTTAAGGATACCCTCTTAATTCTTAATTCATTTATTCGGGGTTCCTTAGATAGGGTTAAATACTAATATTGGATGGTCTTGGGGTATTCTCACCCTACCATCTCTCCAAATGATATTGTCAACATGTTTCTGCCAATCCTTTTTCGCCACTAAGGGTCGATGGCCTTCTTCAGGACTATGAGATCCTGGTCTTATGTCACTGTCGCTCAGTCAGTCTAAATAATGAACAGTAAATGGTTGCAAGTAATACCATCCAGTGACCTTACTTAACACCTATATTTCTGATGCTAGGAGTTGGTCTCTGTCAGACCAAAAACCATTATCCTTCATGTAATTAGAGAAGGAATATGTATACTTTTACATGCCTAGGAATGCAATTGGTAGCAACTTCCAGATATCAATTAAGTGGCACAGGCATTGCATATGTGTATTTAAAATGTAACACCGCGATGCTCCTACTCCCACCCCGGGTTAGGAAACCTAGAACAAATATTTGGGAAATAAAATGCATGACTTTAATGTTTGATTTTAACTTCACCAAACTCCTCGCAAGTGTTTTTGCAGTGCCTCGTGTTTTGGCGGTGTTCATTTTAAATGCTTAGATGCATTGCATGCATCACTTAATTGATACCTGGAATTTGTTTCCAATTGCATTTGTAGGCATGTAAAAACATATATTTTCCCCTCTAATTATACAATGGATAATGATGCTTTTTTGTCTTACAGAGAACAGCTTCTACCGTCAGAAATATAGCTGACAACTAAGGTCACTGTATGGTATTCCTGCAACTATTTACTGTTAACTAATTAGACTGACTGAGCAACAGTGACATAAGAAAGGGGTCTCATAGTCCTGAAGAAAGCCATCGACCCTTAGTGGAGAAAAAGGATTGGCCAAAACATGTTGACAATATCATCTGAGATGGTAGGGTGCTAATACCCCGAGACCATCTAATATTGGTTTTTAACCTTATCTAAGGAACCCAGAATAAATTAACTAATAATTAAGATGGTGTCCTTAAGATAGTTCTAACTACACTTTAATACTAATATAGAAAGAAATTAATTGGTCAACCCCTGCTTATTGTGACACTGGGTGTGTAGTAGCAGCCCTATGATGAAGCATGCCACTAATAGTGGGTGAGGGCATTTTTATCTCACACGAAGGGACCCCCTGAGATGATGGCCATCTCAAGGCTGTACCTCCTAAACCTTTAGGTGTATCATTGAAAATCTACTCCTGCAAACCATCGACCCATCTCTCATCTACCCTTTATTTGTAAAATAATGGAAAAAAGCAGCATGTGATCAATTATGTCACGTCAACCCTAACCATATCCTGCACAACTACCAGCCTAACTGCAGATCATGCTGCTGCATTGAGGAAGCTACCTTACAAATCTTAGGAAATGCTCCCCTGACCACAGATAAAGATGACCAAGCCTCCTGCTATTGATGGCCTTCTCAGCTGCCTTCAACACTATCAACTATTCCACCCTCATCCACACCTTGAAGTCTCAAATGGGATTCATAGGCAACGTCCTTCACTGGTTCTTGTCCTGCTTATCCAACCAATGCTCTGAGTATTGAGCATTAAAATGTGTCTCTGCTTCAGCAGAAGAATATTGAGGGGCTTTCCTCTGCGCCTAGGTGTGGAAGCACAGTATTCCTGTAGTACACAACAGTACACAAAAGTAGGTCCAAAAACAGTTAGCGATGGAGCTGCTCTGTTTTGTGCTTTGATATGTGTGGGTGTGTGCATACTCATTCAATTCACCTTACCTGATTGAAATTGTCGGATGACTCCATGCCATCAGGGACTCCATATTCTGGTGCAGATTTGGTGTCTATTTTTCTAATATAGAACTTACGTTGAATTGATACATTTAAGAAGAACCTGGCCTGCAAGTCTAAAAATACAAAGGTTTATTAAAAGAAATCCCAGGTCTGAAACATGGTGTCCCAACTGGAAACCCTAGCCCTACTCTTCAGACCGGAAAGTGTAAAGTATCTTTCTGTTGCTAACACATAATATGATTGCACCATGATGATATTGCATGAAACGGCGGAGCCAAGGGTGTTTCTTAAAGATATTGCAGAGAAAAACATACTTGACTGTAAATGGCTCCACATCTGCAGTGGCCAATGGAAAAGTCATATAACTCCATGTGTGGCTCTATAAATGTCAGTAAAATGTAAGTATGCTTTTTTATTCTGTACACTCACTTTCATATAGGTCACCTTAGATAACTGATACAATGACGTGGGTTGCCTTCTGCCAAGCATGGAATTCTGCTGTGTATATTTGCCTTAGGATTACTTTAGACGAAGAGAGCCAAACATTCATGCACCTATCACAGCACTGGCATTGTATCAACCAATGTTGTCAGCTTTCCAAATGTTAATCTTGATGCTGCAATGTAGTGCGGTTTTTGTTGCAATGATTTCAGTGTTCATCTCTTTGATTTGCTACATTAGGAGATACATGCAGAGCTAGTGTTGCTTGTCCTGTGGCGACTGGCAGAAGATGTGGTGACATTGCAAATGGAACCTGTGCTCCGTGGGCCCCAGCTCAAGCGTGCCCTAGTTGAAAATATGAAGGAAATTCTGGCCATTATCCTGAGTTTACTTGAGAAAAATGTGGCTCGATACAGAATTATGGTAAGTCTATTGGGAGGGAATAGATTTGTTGCTGTGACTGATTCTGTCAGTACCTAATAATAATGATCCTCCTGGAAGGCACCATTGCAGAGTACTTGTAAGAAAAAGAAAGAGGATCCAGGAATTCTGAGTCTAGGTATGATTCCCTTAACGGCTTGGAGGATTATTGCTCAAGGCTTTGGACCTCCCCAGCCTCAAGAGAAACTAGTAAGAAGAAAAGGTGTGAGCATGTGATCCCCCTTTCCAAATATTATATTCACCCCCATCAATGGGTATGTTTTCTTCATGGAAATAGCACAATACGAAATTGCTTGGAGTGAAGGTAGTTTTTTATTTGTGTTTTTCACTTTATTCCATCCATTTTCACTCATTAATATTTTTCTTTTTTCTTTTGAAGTTATTGTTTTAAGGAGAGCAAAAAGAACAGCCGACACGTGTTTCACCCCGTGTGGCGAATAAAGCCAGGTCTTTCTCAAGGCTGTTGGTTAAATAAAAAAGAAATAAATTTAAATATTAGAGTCTTCGACTCCTGGTGCAGTTAGGATGCCCCGTTTTAAGTCCTGCGAGGACTGTCACTGTATGATGTTGGCCGACGGTTCCGCACAGAGTGTGTCTTTTCTGCCTGGGGCACGACCACAACCCTAAGTCGTGCCCCGACTGCTGGATCCTGGTGCCAAAATCTTTGCGGGAGCAGTCCCGAAAGCTTCCGGAGGCCCGGCAGTCGGCTCCGCGCTAATCGAGGTCCCGGTCCCGTGGGAGGTCAAGGGACCGTGAGCGGAGTTATCATCATCAATCCTCGGGTTCCAAGGCTTCGCACTCAGGGTTTGGTAAGGCGAAGCACGAGAAGTCGAAGAAACGTCATCGTTTTCTGACTTCCTCTCGCCGATCGCGCGACGCGGCTGAGGGTGCGGGTGGTGCCTTCCCCGCTGCTCCCGCAGAGCCTGTGGTGTCGCTGCCAGCCTACCTGCCCTTCCTGGGTCCGTCGGCGACTCCGGCCCAGATACAGGAGTTCCTGTCGGCCAGGGCTCTCCTCTTTGGCCATGGGGTCCTGCCGGTGCGCCTTCGGGCTGGGGGTCCTCGCGTTCCATCGCCGGCAGCTCCGGCCCCGGCGTCACTGCCGGCTTCGGCGCTGCGGGACCCCCATGGATGCAGGCCTGGATCCCGGTCGATGCCAGTTGACCTCATAACACCACCACTGAGGTTGATCCCACCTGCACCACTTCCGATGTCGCCAGCTCCTCGGGAAGATGTCTCCTCCGGTGTCAGCCCCGAAGGGGACGCGGCATCGGGCTGGCGTCGTCAATGCCTTTCTCGACGTTGCTCGGGGATTTCTTTCCCCATGTCCCTGCTCCTTATTTTAGGCCTGTGGAATGGCCTGAGGAGGAAGGGGAGGACTGGGAGGGGTCTGAGGACCCTCTCGCAGCTGATTGCGAGGATGACCAGGACTGGGCAGAGGAGTTGGGGGAAGCCAGTGGTCTGGATACCTCACCAGACCTGTGCATGCTGTCTCCTCCATGGCTACGGAGGAGGCTGCTAGTTATGCTGTGGTGTTGCGTAGGAATTTCTAAAGACAATGGTCCCTAGACAGTTACAAATTTCGAGTAAAGAATAAACATATACTGAATAGATTATATGTTCTTCGTCCAGCCGGACAGATTTTTAATATTTGAATAAGTTCATAGAAGGGGATTCAAGTACAAATACAAGTGGGGCACAACCTGCGTCCAACTCGTAACCATAGACAAACAACTTAAATTGGGAGGGTTTTCAGGCAAAGTGAACGTGTCTGCAAATCATAGAATTAACAGACTTTAATTGTATGACAATACCATTGCAGAATATAATTCACAATAGTTAGATGCACATGGTATAAAGGTGTCGACGACGTTTCGATCCCTAGGGGGAAATCATGGGATCTTCTTCAGGATATTTTAGATGTACATGCCTGTGTACAAGCAATTTTAGACATTAATACCATGTCTTAATAATTTTTTTTTTTTTTTCCGAGAACCTTTGTTGTTACTTCAAGTAAATACAAGCATGGGCCTACAACCATTCCGGCCGGCCGCTAGTCAAGTCGGAGATACAGCAAATCAGTATAGAAAGATACAGCAGCCCGAAAATCGGGGTCTGATAAGTGTCCAGGATATAACTTGTATTCAGGCGTACTGTGTAAAATTTAGGATTCAAGAAGGTTCATTTTACAATAAAGAAAAAAAAAAAAGAAAAAAAAGTTAGAATCAATGCCATACTGTAATACATGGTCCTACAATAGCAAGCATGAAGCAGGAAATCCGCAAATAGTGCAAATACATTTGAAGTAATGGGGATAAGGCATATGAGTCAGGATAAATGTAAAAAACATATACATTTCGCGGCGAGCTGTACCCCACCCCTCAAAACTAAACATACTGTAGGAAACATGAAAAACGAAGACCCCAAAAAAGAAGAAAGACAAAGGGCCATAGAGACAAAGAAAGGACAAATTAACAAACCCCATCCCCCTACCCCCCACCCTGCACCCCTGCAGAAGGCTACGGCCTACCCCCCCCAGCAGCGTGGCTATCGCCCTAAATAAGAGACCCGAAATATAGAAAAAGAGAAAAAAGAAAAAGAAGAAAAATGTGGAGGAGGGCCATCGATCCGGCCCCCCCACCACCGCGCACAGTAATTATCCTAACAACAAGGTCAGAATAGCCACGGAAAACAGTAATCATCAATAGCACAATCAATTACATCCCCGCTGAGTGTCCCCTAAATCACCATCAGCCAACAATGAGTTCCACTATGTCCTAGACGGTCTCACCCCTGGCCTCTTCTATCAATAGTACCAACATACGTCCACATATCAGTTGGCATACAGAGCAGCGTGGAGGGTCCAATGGATCCGAGCGGACCGGGCAGTGTTGTTACTCCATGGGATTTTAGCCACCAAAACCCAGCCGAATATGTATGGCGGAAATCCGTCTGCGTCAGTATCGACACCGAAAACATCCCCCAGTCCGAGCACAGTCTCACCAGCCAGGGAAAGAGAATCGCACAATTCGGTAAACGCTGAAACGCCGCCGGGGCAACCCAAACCATAGATCGATGTTGTTTCTTCAGCCGCCGAACAAATAAGGGCCCCGACGAGTCACTCACATGTACAACAGATCTATCCAAAGCGATCTCATGGACCGGGTCTACCAGCGCCTCCACGAACGTAGGCGTAGCTGAAGCACTCATCACTGACGCAGGGGCGGGCACATCGGCGCTTCCTTGAGATCGGCCCATGCGGAACGGTGGGACAACAATGGCGGCCATCCTTCTTCCCAGTTCCCGGGCATCCCGGATCAGGGTCATTTGCAGGGTTGTTAGCGCAGCCAGTATATCTCTGGGTGTGGGCTCTTTCTCGTGTCGCCAGACCCCAGGACTCTCCTGCACAGCGGCTTCTCTGCCTGGATGAGGTTTGCGTAAGAGGGTGCTATCTGCCATCTTAGCTGCTCCGGCCTTTCCCTTCTCCACCTCTCCTCGGGACCGGGCCCCACACCAGGGAGCAACAGGATTCACCACGAGGACCCCGAAAGTCAAGGCAGGCATCCCAGCGGAGGGTCACCAAAAGGCTAAACAAAATCTCCGCCGCTCCCTGGGAGCCGCCCGCCGATTCCGGGAAAAGTCGTTAGTGTGCCCGGACACCACACTGGAGAGGGGGGCCAAGTATCGTGAACTCCCCTCGACCCTGCTGTACCACACTTCCCACAGGGCACTCCGCTAGTTGGACTGGGTCGGCACTGTCTCCATCGGCCATCAGATCTCCGGTTCCCTCCGGCCGACTCCTCACCGCCACCAGAGGCCGCTGTTGTCGCAGTCGCGGCCGGATACTCTCCTCACTCGAAACCCCGGTCCCAGCACCGTGAAGGCCGCAAAACAGTCGGGGACATTTCTACGGGTCTGCAGCACGTAGAAGCCTCAGGAGCAAACGGTCAGTGAAAGTTGTCCTTCGCCTACTTAAATATGCCGTTACAGCTCAGGATAGTTGCCAGGATGTATGCGCGGGGTGAGAAGGCTCACGGAGCCGAGCGTTTATGCATCCATCTCGGTCGCCATCTTGGCTCCTCCCTGTCTTAATACATTTAATTCATTTAAGCAATTGTTCAATGTACAGAAAGCAAGAAGTAGGAGGAAAAAGGGGAAAAGAATATAATTAGGAATTAATGCTGTAGGCAACGACAGACTATGTAAAAAATGACTTGAGCTAATAAGCCGGGTGATTATGAGCATGCACGGTATGCTAGCTCGTGAGAGTAGCTAGGAACGAGGAACTTGATTACTAGTGAATTGAAAGACACGTGGCGATCAAGATGTGAGTAAGAAGGGTAGTGCCTACTAGATTCGGCTGTGGGGTGAATGATTATGTCGCTAAAATTGTAAAAGATTGATAATGCTGGCTGAGATGTTGTACCAGAATTAATCTCGAAGGAATGCTGCAAACGTTGCAGAAATTATCTGTGATTCAGAGTGAAGGCGACCTGAGTAGGTATCCTGCAAGCAAGGAGGTACATGTGATTACTGCCTTTAGTTTAAGGTATATCGGCGTCAAGGGCTGTGGAGGTAGGCAGTGGCGATCCTTACCGGGGAGTTATGAACGCTCTGTGAGGCCGGGACAACGGGACTGGCAAAGACGATGGAACAGTTCCACGTGCCGGGTCATGGAGGAGATAAGGAATTAATACAGATTGGCAATTCACGTGGCGGTTTGGATTAACCGTCACAGGAGACCTGTGAAGGAACGGGATTAGCCGTCGGACCAGAGGACCAAAACATGTGCTACCGGGAAGGGGGCGTCCGCCTGAGCTGGATTTGCACACTTGCCGAGTTAGCCTCGGGTCCGGTCCTTACAGTACAGTCTCGGGAATCAAAGCTCGATGGCAGGCGAGCTGATGGAGCGGGTTTACATTAATGAGTGTTGCCGTCACGTGATCTGAGTAGCGGTCATTTGATCGGGGTCAGGAGGTGAAAGGGGATTCCATGGCGGCCATCTTAGTCTAGTGTAGTTGTACATGTAAGTGCAAGATAGACATTCAAACAGTTGAGCTGAAAACCAGTGTCTAATGTGAACGGAGATTAAAAAGCATTGAGAAATAAAGGTACAGACAGTAGAGTTAAAACCAGTGTTACTAATTGGGATTATTTACATGGGTCATTACGTGATTGAACGGAGGGCTGAAGCAGTAACATTGCGTTGCAATTACAGTTTCACAGAAAAGAGGTCCAGTCCTCAAGGCGATTTAAACCATTGCGAATTCTCGTTTTTAGTATCCATTTTAGTTCTTTATTTAGCAGTTGGTTAATGTCAGCACCTCTGGGGGTAGGTCGGATTGCGGTAATGATAATCCATTTGAAATCCGTTTCAGTGTGTCCAGATGCCATGAAATGGTCCACTAGTGGAGCGTTCGGAGTCTTGCACCGGATTCTGCTTAGGTGTTGGCAGATTCGTAGTCCGGCTTTCTGTGAGGTTTGGCCAACATATATTTTCATGCACGGACAGGTGTGTTGCATAGGGCGGCCGAGGCACTACACCTAGTGTTCCCTACTGTGGCCGTCAGGACTAACCACCTGACAGAAGTGCTTCAGCCAGCAGTTACTTCTGCGGAGTCACTGCTCCCCTTCAGCGAAGCTCTTTCCGATGTTATTTTGGGCACCTGGTCCAGGCCCACCACAGGGGCTCCTGTGGATAGGAACGTGGCCCAACGCCATTGCCCGGCTCCGGGTGACCCCATTTTTCTCTCCCAACATCCACCCTGAGAGCTTGGTTGTCCAAGCCTCTGCTTCCCCGACCGCCTTCCCTTCCACACCACCAGATAGGGAATCCAAGAAACTAGATCAGTTTGGAAAGAAGATTTTCTCTTCCGCCAGTCCTATGCTGCAGTCCGTGAACACTGCATGCCTCTTGGGCAGTTATTTCCACTCTCTGTGGGATACGGTGGCACAAGTTCTGCCTCAGAGTCCGGAGGAGGCCCGGACAGCTCTTTCCCAGGCTGTTGCAGAGGGGAGAGACGCAGCGAAGTTCATGATTTGTTGTGGCCTAGACACCATCGACTCACTGGTCAGATCGATTGCAACGACGGTGGCGGTTCAACGCCACGCCTGGTTGAAGACAACTGGATTTTCCGGAGATGTCCAAAACACACTTATGGACATGCCCTTTGATGGCCGTTGCCTCTTCGCCGACAAAGCAGAAAGCGCGTTGAAGCGGTTTAAGGACTCACGGGCTGTGGCCAAGTCCTTGGGGCTGTCTGCAGTCCGCCCTCCTCCGCCTTCTGCTTTTCGCTCCTTTCGTGGCACAGGAAGGGACGCCTGCAGCGTTTGCGACAGAGCCACAAGCCTGCACAGCAACCATCTCAGCGCGGACGCGGGTTCCGCTGTGGCGGACCAAGGGGCCAGCTGGCGGGTCAGTCCACCTCCACCCGGCCACTTCTGCCTCCAAACCTTCCTTGTCCGAGCTTTCCGGGCCATGAAACACTAGTGGGCGGCAGGCTTCGCCATCCCTCCCCCACTGGCGCACCATCACATCGGACAGGCGGGTTTTAGAGATAGTCCGGAGGGGCTACTCCCTTCCCTTTGAGACTACCCCTCCAGCCATGCCACCTCGGTACCACTGCATGTCGGGGGATCACTTGGTGCTTCTTCAGCAGGAGGTTGCAGCCCTCTTGGCCAAGGGGGCCATTGAGCAAGTTCCGACGCTATACGTAGATCGTGGTTGCTATTCCCATTACTTTCTGGTGCTCAAGAAGGACTAGGGCCTGTGTCCTATCTTAGACCTCCGGAACGTCAATCGCTTCCTCCGCAAAGAGACGTTCAAGACGCTCACTCTGGCTCAGGTCTCGTCTGCTTGCGATCCACAAGACTGGATCTAGCGCTGGACGTGCAGGATGCTTATTTCCACATCCCAGTCCTGTGGGCCTTCCAGCGTTACCTGCGGTTCACGGTAGGCCACGAACATTTTCAGTACACCGTGCTCCCTTTTGGCCTTACCAGCGCCCCTCGGGTGTTCACGAAAGTGATGGCGATGGTCGCAGCTCATCTGCGCAGATCAGGAGTTTGTCTTCCCCTATCTCGACGACTGGTTGTTGAAGGTGGTCTCGCCCCAGATAGTCGTCGTTTACCACCTCCAGACTACGGCAGACCTCCTGCCTTTGCTGGGGTTCTTGAAGTTGCACTTGATTCCCTCTCAGAAGCTCCTCTTCATCGGGGCGGTTCTGGACACGGCGCAGTTTCGGGTTTTTCCTCCAGAGTGCAGGATATTCGGCTCTGATTTTGATCTTTCAGCCGTTGTCCCGGGTTTCGGTCGGAGTGACTCTGAGGCTGCTGGGCCTCATGGCCTCCTGTATCCTGCTGATCGATCATGCCAGATGGCAAATGCGGGCTCTGCAGTGGGACCTGCAGTTCCAGTGGGCGCAGCATCAGGGGAAACTGTCCGATTACGTCCAGATCTCGGAGGGCACTGCACTACAGTTGCAGTGGTGGCTCACGAACCGGCATTGGGACGACAGCAGATCCCTCTCCCTCTCCTTTCCCCGACTGGAGTTTACAGTGGTGACGGACGCGTCCCTCCTGGGATGGGGCGGCCACATGGGAGAGGCGGAGACCAGAGGCCTCTGGTCTCCGGCGGAGTCCAAGCTCCATATCAACTTTCTGGAGGTTCGGGTGATCCGGCTTGCACTGAAAGCATTCCTTTCCTCTGTCAAGGAGAGAGTAGTGCAGGTGTTCACAGACAACGCCACCGCCATGTGGTACTGCAACAAACAGGGTGGGGTGGGGTCGTGGTGTTGAAAGTAGGCTGAAACCGTCAACATTATCGGCGCCCTCTTGCTCTCCTTAACCTTTTTGTGCGCGTAAAACAGCCGCCATCTTGAACACCATGGCTTCCCTGCTCCCGCCGAGAGCCAGCGCGCCTCTCTCCCACTCCTAACTTCGCCGGCATCCCCCGCATACTGACAACCCCCCTGCCTGCACCTGCCGCGAATCATAAAACCCCTCTTCAGCGCTGCTCTGCCCCAGACCCTCGTCCTGTTCCCAGCGCGACACCTCCCCTCTTCCCATTTATGATCCCCGGCCCTTTGATGCAAACCCCATTTCCCCGTGTGCCCGTTTGTCTTCCCCGTTCCCAGGCCGACACCCAGCTCTGCCGATACCAATCCCTTGCCCCTCCCCGTACAATAGAAAGCTTCCCTCCTCAAAGGACCCCCGAGATGATCAAAGCCCCCCCCCATCCCACGAGATCCGATCGAAACCCACACACTCCGTGGATCGGCGGAATATCCAGCTGCGCGATGATCATCACCTGTTGTGAACGGGGCGGGGACTTCCACTGTAATCTTGCGTGGGAACGGGCTGGGAAGGGGGGGATTCTAAGGATGTCTTTCCGTACATCAAAGTATCGACGAAAATGTGTTACATGCAATAAACAGATAAACGTGTGTATAAGAGGCCAGGCCTCAGGGATGCAGTTAGAGCACCTCAGAACGATACCTTCTGTCCGTTTCGTTGTGTTCTCCTCCGGAGAGAATAAAAACCTTGTTTCCTGCCTTCCAGTCTCCAGCGCCTGCCTCTTCAATAGTTTAACTTCTTTGTGGGTTCAAGAGGCGACACCGCCGGGCAATACTTAAGGATCTTATATTCTGGTTGGTAGTGCCCCCCATTTAGTTTCTACAATTGGCGCCCAACGTGGGGCCCATCAGCGACCCATGGATCCAGTGGGAGAGGTCCTGACGACAAAGTGAACGACTGCAACGATCGGGAACGCGTCTGTCCGATAGACCCTCGTCTGACAGCCGATCATCCGAACTTCACTGGTTCCGAACAGACCTCTCTCGAGTGATCTACGGTCCTGACTGGGAACCATCAGGAGTGCCGCGAGGATAACGAAGAAGAGAGGACGATCGGGCGCTGGATTCGGAAGACAGGAAACTGTCCATGCGGTCCGGGTAAGGTCGTGTAACCACGACAAGTCGCGAAATAATTGCTTGATTGCTTGTTTGTTTAAAAAATACTAGTATTGCTCTTTTTATTTATTTGGAGATTCACTGTCTGCAAACGGAGAAACAACGGGCTCTCTCTTTGCAAACAGTGGAGGATAGGTAGGGCAGCAGCCGTGCTTATTTTTTCTCCCCCACTCAATAATCACTTGAAACTGAACTGTTGTTCGCAAACTATTGTTTCCTGGAGATTCCCTGTCTGCAAACAGGGAAGAGACCACCCTTTTTGCAGATAGTGAAAAGGGTAGGTAACGCAGATCTTTGCGGACCTACTCATTCTCCCCATTGTTATTTATTGGTCTTTTGTTATTTTGATCCATGAGGTATTCACTGCCTGCAAACAACGTAGAATAGAAATATTCTGTCCCGTCTTTGCACCTAGTGATAAGATAGGCAGTGCTGACTTTTTAGTCCCTCGTTACGAGCCGTCATGTCTGTCTTCTCCCCACTGATTAGTAGCCTGTTTAGCCCGGACCGCTTATTAGAGATGGACCATCCAGCCCCACTGGAAGGCACCCCTAATAAGGACATGTTCATGAAGCATGGATTGACCGCTATAGCCTATAGTAAACTATGGCATAAATATACAAAAAAGGGTCAAGAAAGTCAATGGCCCCTGATAGGATCCTTCGATGATGATAAAATAAAAACGCTAGAAACTGCCCTGGGTAAAAACAAGACAACACCTACTATGCTTGACAGCTTCGGCATGTGGCGAAAAGAAACTGAACAACGTAAAAAGAAAACTGAGAGTAGGTTGGAAAAAGAGCTGCGAAAAGCAGCCCACCTAGCTGCTCAGAAACTAGAAAAAGAGATAAAGGAAAGAGAGAAAGCTAAACAGAAACTAGAAATGGAAACACCAAGCCAGTGTCCGGTTAGAACCCCCTCCATGCTCTACCCTGATTTACCCTCGAAACGACAAGCCAATGAGGACCTGCTGTTAGGTCCTCCTATCATCTACATGCCCCCTCCATATGCCCCTTCTCAACCCGTGGCGCAGCACGCGCCACCCCCAGGTACAAACTAAGGTACCGCCACAGCGTCGGCCCCAATGGCCTCTGTGCCAACCGAACCCCTTGTATTAAAACCCGCATCAACAACAACGTTAGACGACCATGAGACTCGAGGGGCTGGCCCTGCAAGAACAAACAGACTAGACAAAGATGAGCGAGCGGGGATCGACAAAATAGCAAGGACACTGGTAGAAAGGAAGGATGATGAAGAGTACATCACAGATATGTTCAGCTCGTATACAGGGAGTCACAGACGACATTTTACCGTACGACTGTGTTATCATGTCTTGAATGCATACGAGGACCGATATCGAGACAAAGGTCCCGAGAGCCTAAGGACTCTGTACCGGAAGGTCGATATCGGGGATGAGGGCGAGTGTGATGTGTCGGACCTCCTTACGCGTACGCTTGAGGTTTTCCGCCACCTCACTGAACGAAAGCCGGGAGCAAAATCCGCAACCTCTGTAGTGACCGAACCACCAACCGAGCAATCTAACACCATGATGCCAATACGTGAGGCTGCCCCTTACTGGGTTCCTCCTAGGGGTACAGGGACTCACGATGATGCAAACAACCAAGATGCGAAGGGAAGGGTAGTGTACAATTGGGTCTACCAGCCGTGGGACCGGCAAGAGATACTGACATTCCGGAAATCTCTACCCGACCTACGTAAAAACCCCACTGCCTTCTATACTGAATTGGGTACAGCCCTGGGTTCAACGATCATGACCCTGGCTGACATCGACTTGTTCTTCGGGTTATGTCTACCAGCTGATGTGTGGAAGCAAATCCGGAAAGTCGACCACCTTGAGCTGTTTGGACATACCTGGTCACAACTCGATGACCTGGACAAACAACGGGGACCAGGACAAAAGCCGTTGAAATCCATTCTAGACCTCCCAGATAAAATCGTAGAGAAATTAAAAACCCTAATCCCAGAAAAGAAAGTGGACTGGTCGATAGTAACAGCCTGTCGCCAAAAACCCCAGGAGGATGTATCGGAATACTTCTCCCGGTTTGAAACGGTGTTCTCCGATTACAGCGGCCAGGACATGACCACTGCAACCGGACACCATCTGTTTGTCCAGAATTATGTTAAGGGCCTATCATCGGAAATCTCCCAGAAACTACAGGCCAGCGAGAGTAGTTGGGCAGCCTCCAAACCTACAGCGATTCTCCAAATGGCCCAATATTATGAGCATCAGAAAAATGAAAACGATAGGGCGACAGAGAAAAAGAAGAAAGACTTAAAAGAGAGGGTGATGATTGCCAAACTGCAGGGGGTGACTATAGGACGAGACCAATACCGAGGAAACTACCAGACAAACGTCCCTAAGACTACATTTCCCCAGGACCGCACTCTGACTTCCTACAGTGGACGCACAGACCTTAGAGAAGACCAGTGCGCTTTCTGCAAAGGGACTGGCCATTGGAAATCCCAGTGCCCAGTTCTTCTGGAAATGATCAGAAGCAAAGACCCCAGGGATGTAACAAACGGACCGAGACCTAGGGGACAACAACGAGGGCCCCCAAATGACGCGACTAATGACAGATCAAGCAGACCAAATACGTTCGATCGACCCAGGCAGAACCAATATCAACAATCTGACTATGACGACACTCACACCTTCGCATAGGACAGCCAAGGGCGAGGGAGGGATCCAGTCGAGCTCTATGTTGACCAGCAGGGCCCTTATGTCACTGCTAAGGTCCTGGGTACCAAGTCTCCATTTCTGGTAGACACTGGCGCAACACGTAGTGCGTTATCTAAACGACTGATTCCAAGGGCACCCTTGTCTGGCTCACTCATAACATCGACAGGTTTCGATGGAACGCCCTCCACCAACCCTTTGTCTGCCCCGATTCTCTTTGACGTAGAAAACAACACCACCGACACCACGTTCTTGCTTTCCTCCAATAGCCCTGACGCCATTATGGGACTTGACTTACTGAAACACTTCCGAGCGACGATTAGGTGTTCTCAAGATGGAGTTCGAGTGTTTCTTTACGACAACCCCGTTCTGCTTAGACATTGTTCCCCCCGACACATGTTTTCCATCACCGACGTTGACGCGTCCCTGCTTGACACTCTACCTCCGTATCTGTGGGCCAAAGCGGATTCGGACGTAGGGCGTATGTTAATTGACCCAGTGCACATTACTGTCCGACCAGACGCAACACTCCCAAAACTCCCACAATATCGGATATCGCCAGAGGGCGAGAAGGCATTGGTAATGATTATCCAGTCACTGATAGACGCAGGAGTGGTAGAGGAAGTGGTTAGCAACGTTTGCAACAGCCCTATCTTGCCCATTATCAAGAAGCAGGGAGAGGGAGATGAGAAAGCATACCGTTTCATCATCGACCTCCGAGAGATCAACAAAGTGGTGGTACCCCAGTACCCTGTGGTCTCAGACATCACCACCATCCTGACCTTGATTCCATCCACTGCCACCACCTTTTCCGTCATCGACCTCAAGAACGCATTCTTCTCCATCCCCATCCACCCGGACAGCCGATATCTCTTCGGCTTTACCCTAAAAGCCCGCTCATATAGGTTTTGCCGAGCTCCTCAAGGCTACACGGAAAGCCCTAGCATCTACAGCCAGGCCCTCAAAAGACAACTAGACCAAGTCCAGTTACCCGACGGGGTGGTGTTGGTACAATATGTCGATGACATCCTTTTGGCAGCCGACACCACCCCTCTAGCGGTTACCGCCACCATTCAACTCTTGCACTTCCTTGCGGAAAATGGCCACAAGGTCTCCAAGAAGAAGTTGCAATTCTGCCTACCCCAGGTCACTTACCTAGGCCACCTTTTGTCCAAAGATGGAAGAAAACTCACCCCTGATCGAATCCAAACCATTCTAGATACCCCTGTCCCTAAAACCCAGAAGCAGGTTCGCTCCCTATTAGGCCTCACCTCCTTCTGCCGACAATGGTTACCAAACTTCAGCCTCGTTGTAAAACCACTGCTTTCTCTGCTAAACAAAGACGTCCCTTTCCCACTCCCTTGGACTCCTGAGTGTCAAACTTCCTTCACAGAACTGCGAGATGCTCTTTGCTCAGCCCCTGTCCTGGGTACCCCTGATTACAGAAAGCCCTTCTCCCTTTACACTCACGAAAGGGAGGGGTGCGCTTTATCTGTCCTGACCCAGGCCATCGGCCCTAAGCAACGACCGTGCGCTTACTTCTCTGCCACTCTTGACCCTGTCGCCAGAGCCTTGCCTGCCTGCCTTCGAGCTGTAGCTGCTGCTGCAGTCTCTATCTGACAGAGTGAGGGGATTGTACTCTCGAATTCCCTCACGGTACTGGTACCCCATGCAGTCGACACCCTCCTGAACCAAACCAAGACGCAACATCTGACGAGTGCACGACTGACTGGATACGAACTGACCCTGCTTGCCCCCCATATCACCCTGAAAAGATGCACCACACTGAACCCAGCAACTCTGTTACCCTTGCCAGAGAACGATCCCAATGTGCACCCCGTACATGACTGCGTGACTCTTACGGACGAACAGACCAGGAGTAGGGTCGATCTCAGAGACACAGCTTTCCCTGACCCCGACGGGGAGTTGTGGGTGGACGGTTCTTGCATCAAACTCCCCGATGGTACCACTTCCGCTGCCTATGCAGTCACCACGGCTCGAACTGTAGTAGAAACAGCCCGCATCACCCAGCGATCTGCCCAGGCAGCGGAACTGATCGCTTTGACGCGAGCCTGCATCCTGGCAACAGGAGCCACAGCGAACATTTACACCGACAGCCAGTATGCCTTCGGGGTGGTTCACCATTTTGGGCTCCTCTGGAGGGAGAGAGGATACTTGACCTCACACGGCACACCCATTTTGCACGGGGATTTAGTCTCCGCCTTAATCGAAGCTGTCCTCCTCCCCAACAAACTTGCCGTTATCAAATGCCAGGCACACAAGAAAGTAACAGACATTATTGGACAGGGAAATGCACTAGCCGACATCACCGCCCGAACGACAGCTGAAAATAGAACGACAACACATATGTACGTGACCAGGTCACAAGCAGAAAACTGGACTGACGCCAAGGACACAATTAGAGACATACAAACGACTAGCACACAACACGAATTGACTGAATGGACACGGGTGGGATTGAAAGACGATGAAGGCTGCTGGCGGACAAAAGACACGAACAGATGGTTGCTACCTGATTCGTACTTGATTCCCATATTAACCATGGCACACTCCCCTGCCCACATAGGATCAGCCCCCATGATCGAACTTGTCTCCAGGGTTTGGCACAATGACAAGATCCCAGATTCCGCCAAACGCCTGGTCCAACAATGCTTAATATGCCTGCAACACAACCCCGGGAAAGGAACTGTAGTACCCCGGGGGGGATTTGGGGTCCCAAACCACCCATTTGAAGTCCTGCAGATGGACTACATCCAGCTAGACAGATGCCAAGGCCTGAAATATGTACTAGTCGTGGTGTGCGCATTTAGCAAGTGGGTGGAAGCATATCCAACCCGTGACAACACCGCTATGGCCACTGCAAAGGTTCTGTTAAAGGAGTTTTTCCCCCGTTATGGCCTCTGCCGTGTTTTATGGAGTGATAATGGCCCCCACTTTGTAGCCAACGTTATCCAGCTCATCCTAAATGGGCTGGGTATTAAACAGAAATTCCACGCAGTCTTCCACCCTCAATCTGCTGGGCTTGTCGAACGACACAATGCCACACTAAAGCTTAAACTGGCCAAAATAGTGGCTACGACGGGCCTGAAATGGCCAGACGCCCTCCCATTGGCATTGCTATCGATGCGCTCTACCCCCACCCGACATCACTTAACCCCTTATGAAGTTGTCTTCGGTCGACCCATGAGCGTCTGGTCTGCCCCGAAACCAACTTCCATTCATGACGTTCCGGATGTCCTAATGTCTGATTATCTGTACAAATTGACTGAAACTTTGTCTGTCCTTCATCAGCAGGTGCAGCAGGCCATCCCCGATGCTTCCAGGGGTCCGGGTCACGCCATCCAGCCGGGGGACTTCGTGCTGATCCGAAATTTTCAGCGATCAAAGAGTTTGGAACCCCGGTGGACGGGCCCCTGGCAAGTGCTGATCACCACTCGGACCGCACTTCGAGTGGAGGGGAAGAAACACTGGCTGCACGCTCATCACTGCAAAAGGGTCTCTCCAGCCCTGGCCACGACAGACACCGTCAGCACCCAAGAAGAGCTCCTGAACCAGGACCGACCATCGTTGAACTGCTACCCTGATACTGAGACACTTGAACTTTCAAAACATCCTGATCCCACTGTGCCATCTCGAGAAGGGTATTTCCTGCGTCGAAAGGAGGGAGCTTCGGCTAAGTAGGCCACGGACTAGGTTAAAGGATCTCAGAACGGTGACCCAAACTACCAAGGGTTACCTGGAGAGAAGCTAAAACTAAGTCTGTGGTCCTGCCCACTACCGAGCACCTTGAAGACGAAGATGATGGAAGCGCCAGATAAGAAGATGATGGAAGCGCCAAATAAGAAGCCGACGGAGACAGCAGGAAATACCCACTACAGAAACCCGAGAATAGACAGACTCCATAGCTCAAAGACAATTGCACTCTTCATCGTAATCCTCCTCTGTTTTCTCCTCATGACTACGCTCTGGATTATGGAAGAACACGCACCTGCTCACGAAACATTCCTAACCACTGCTCAGCCTACCACCATGAAGGAACATTATCTAATTTCGCTCTCTCCTCAACTAAGAGAGAGGCGAAAGGAGTTTTGGAACAACTCTTTCGTGCAGCTACTTCACCAGCACAATCTTGCCACCAATACCACCAACTGCTGGATCTGTGGGTTGCTACCCCATGCCACTGGACATTCAATACCATTCATCCCTTCACCCTTCTCTGTCCACGGCTCCTGCCTTGCCTGGCTGATCCTCCTGCAAGAGAGCTATACGGGCAATGCCACCTCCAGCAGAACTGCAGCACATTCTTCTCATGGGGCCGGGCGAAACAAGACAAAGACACACTTCTGCCCGCTGACTCCCAGCGACTCGATCCAAATGGACATCCCGGCCAAAGAGCGAATCGAAATGCAGGTGTTCAACAATCCAACCAGACCCACCTTCTCCTATCTGCGGAAACGAACGGCTGCCACTCTGACTGTGGCCCTGACGGTCATCAACGTCACAGGCCACATGTGTGTAGAAGGACTTGGGACACAGCTGGTGGGTCGCAGCGCTTGCCGCTTTACCAGCACTCTGGATTCCACGGATCCACCTTCCTTTGTGTCATCCCCAAACATGTACTTCATCTGCGGCACGAAGGCCTACACCTGGCTCCCCAAAGGCTGGGGGGGCACTTGCTACATCTCCTTCGTCCTTCCTCCGACTTATGTAGCCCCAGCGAATCACCACCGGCAAAAACGAGCCAAAGACATTGAACAAGCCGACTCAACAGGGGCGCAGTTCCTCGATGCTATGAAAGGACTGGTCCCCCTCTGGGGCCCGATGGCAAACAGCCGTGCCATCCGACATTTGACTCAGGCAGTCGAGACAACCATGAACATCACAGCGCAACACTGCCGAGCTCCAAGCGGTCCGTTTGGTGGCTCTGCAGAACCGCCTCGTTCTAGATGTGGTTCTGGCGGACCGTGGAGGAGCATGCCGCATTATTGGGTCCAGCTGTTGTACATACATACCGGACAACTCACCCTCAGTGTACAAAGCCATCGAACATCTTCACAGACTCTCTTCGGAAGTTCACCAAGAGCAAGAAGAATGGTCGCTTGGTGGTTGGTTCTGGGACACCGTCAAAAGCTGGGGCTGGAGACTGCTCACCATTATCCTGATTCCCGTAGTTGTAATATGTGGCCTATGCTTAGGAATTCAATGTTTGCCACCTATGTGTTCTTTATGTGCGAGTTGTATTTTTCCCAAAACTGTGGACATTGGAAGCGAACATATGAGAGCATTGTATGATACCGAAGTTAGGAATTTGATGAAAATTGACATTGAGTAAGCAAGTTGGCTAGATATGTTGAAAAGGGAGGACTGTTGAAAGTAGGCTGAAACCGTCAACATTATCGGCGCCCTCTTGCTCTCCTTAACCTTTTTGTGCGCGTAAAACAGCCGCCATCTTGAACACCATGGCTTCCCTGCTCCCGCCGAGAGCCAGCGCGCCTCTCTCCCACTCCTAACTTCGCCGGCATCCCCCGCATACTGACAACCCCCCTGCCTGCACCTGCCGCGAATCATAAAACCCCTCTTCAGCGCTGCTCTGCCCCAGACCCTCGTCCTGTTCCCAGCGCGACACCTCCCCTCTTCCCATTTATGATCCCCGGCCCTTTGATGCAAACCCCATTTCCCCGTGTGCCCGTTTGTCTTCCCCGTTCCCAGGCCGACACCCAGCTCTGCCGATACCAATCCCTTGCCCCTCCCCGTACAATAGAAAGCTTCCCTCCTCAAAGGACCCCCGAGATGATCAAAGCCCCCCCCCATCCCACGAGATCCGATCGAAACCCACACACTCCGTGGATCGGCGGAATATCCAGCTGCGCGATGATCATCACCTGTTGTGAACGGGGCGGGGACTTCCACTGTAATCTTGCGTGGGAACGGGCTGGGAAGGGGGGGATTCTAAGGATGTCTTTCCGTACATCAAAGTATCGACGAAAATGTGTTACATGCAATAAACAGATAAACGTGTGTATAAGAGGCCAGGCCTCAGGGATGCAGTTAGAGCACCTCAGAACGATACCTTCTGTCCGTTTCGTTGTGTTCTCCTCCGGAGAGAATAAAAACCTTGTTTCCTGCCTTCCAGTCTCCAGCGCCTGCCTCTTCAATAGTTTAACTTCTTTGTGGGTTCAAGAGGCGACACCGCCGGGCAATACTTAAGGATCTTATATTCTGGTTGGTAGTGCCCCCCATTTAGTTTCTACAGTGGACCCTATGCCAGGAGGCTCCAAGTCTCTGGACATGGCTGGAACACCAGGGCGTTTTCCTGTGGTTCAACACCTGGCAGGTTCTTTGAACGCCAGGCCAGGGAGGACGAACTCAGCCGCAGGTGCATGATGGATCACGAATGGCATCTTCACTCGGAGGTGGTGAAAGGTTTCTTTCAGCAGTGTGAGAGCCTTGGTTAGATCTATTCGCCACCGAAGAGAACGCGTAATGTCATCAGTTCTGGGTGTTGGAATTTCCAAGGTGGCACTCGCTCGGAGACCCTTTTCATCGCGAGTGGAGTTTCGGTCTGTTGTAAGCCTTTCTGCCTAGATCACTTCTGCCCAGAGTGCTGAAGAAGATCAGGCGTGACCGGGCACAAGTCATCCTTGTGGCCCCGGACTGGGCTCACTGAGTATGGTATCCCGAGCTACTCAGTATGAGCATCGATCCTCCGATCAGACTGCCTCTTCGGGAGGATCTTCTGTCGCAGCAGCAGGGGACCGTCCTCCATCCGAACCTGTCCAGCCTCCACCTCTTTGCGTGCAGGTTGAGCGACGGCAGTTGATTCCTTTCGACTTGCCTCCTGAAGTTTGAAATTTCATTCTGGCAGCCAGGCGTCCCTCCACTAAAGTGGTATACGCCTGTAGGTGGAACAAATTTGTGGCATGGTGCACAGTAAAGGCTCTGGATCCCCCTTTCTGCCCCTCTTTCTGAAGTATTACTGTTCTTTCTTTCTTTGGCCCGGCAGGGCTCTGCTCTGGGCACTATTAAGGGCTATCTTTCTGCTATCTCGGCCTTTCTCAGGCTCCCTGATCAGCCCTCTCTTTTCAAGTCCCCTGTTGTAAATAGATTTCTCAAAGGCATTACACACCTTTTTCCTCCTATTCCTTTGTGTGATGCCTCAGTGGGACTTAAACCTGGTTCTTAAACACTTGATGTGCGCTCCCTTTGAGCCTCTCTACAACTGTCCTCTTCGTCTCTTGACTTTGAAAATTGCTTTCCTGGTGGCCATCCCCTCCGCTAGGCGAGTGAGCGAACTCCAGGCTCTTTCAGATAAGCCTCCTTTCCTATCTGTCCATCCGGACAAGGTTGTGCTCAGTCCCATCCTTCCTTTTTTGCCAACAGTTGTTACGGCCTTTCATATTGGGCAGACTATTACCCTGCCCACCTTTTCATCCTTCCAGGGAGGAAGAGAGGGTCCACAGTCCGCACATAACAGTTCCGGGTAGATGACCAACTCTTCGTTGGCTACGTTGGCACCAAGAATGGTTGGGCAGTACACAAGAGGACGATCTCCCGCTGGGTGGTCTTGTGTATCGAAGCCTGTTACTCGTTGGCTAAAAAGGAACCTCCGGTAGGACTGCATGCTTATTCCACCAGAGCTACTCAGCCACTACTGCCTTGGGACGTGGTATTCCCCTGCAAGACATCCGTCAGGCAGCCAGGTGGGCCTCGCTGCACATGTTTACTAAGCATTATTGCCTGGACAGCCAAGTACGGAGAGACAGTCTGTTCTCTGTGACTTTCTGGTGTGATCTTGGTTCACAGACCCACCACCAGGGTTGGTATTGCTGGGGTATCTATGCTCGGGTATGGAATCTATCACTGTGTTTCTTTCAGATGAACAAGTTACTTTCTCCAGTATTGGAACTTTCATAGATTCCCAAAGCTTGCATCATTCCCTGTCGTCGTAATGGGAGTCTTAGTAACCAAAATAACATAGCAGTAGGTACAAAAGAGAAAGAAAAAAGGCCTAGGCCTCATTCCCTCCTGTAGCATATCCACCTCTTTTTGCCTAAAGAGAGGAAAGTAAAGCAACAACCAATCAGATTAGCCTCACCCCATAGAATCCTCCTGAGAGAACCTCAGAGCCTCAGATTTTCTACCGCATGTTGTGCTAAGGGAGTCTCCTTTGAGCTCTTCTCACTTGAACTCTAGTTGGCTATTTTTCAGCTGTTTTTTCTTCAGTTTTGTTCAGTATTTCATCGGAAGATGTCTGACAAGGAGAAGAAAGCTCTTTTTAAGGCTTATTCCACCTGTGGCAAGAAGAGGTTATATGTGGAGGACAGGCATAAGGACTGCATTTATTGCCTGTATCCTGATCAAAAGGCAGCGGACTGCAAGATCTGCTGCACCTTCTCCACAAAGACTCGTCGGAACCTTGAGGGTTGTCTCCTCACTTGACTCCAAAAGCGGAAGTCGAGGAAGGAAACTCTGTCAAGTGACAGTGAGGATTCATCATCGGCAAATTAATCCAGAAGGTCAGTGAAAAGGGGTAGGGCTTCCCCTTCACATCCCCAGACCGTCCTGCAAAGGCCTAAAAAAAGACACCCTGTGAGTCTGAGAGCTGAAGTCCTAGCAAATCTCATCAACGTGGTGCAAAGGAGAGGAAAGGACTATCTTCAGCTACAGCAGTGGTGGAGTCTGCTAAATCTTTCAAAAAGCCCTCTTCTCTAACATCTGAGAAGTCTGGTAAAGATACTAGGTAGTCGACACTACCGAAGACTTAGTCGACGAAGACGACTAAAACACAGTTGAAAAAAGTTCAACAGTCGACGGTACCTTCAAGTCTCCACATTTCGAAGTCCGTGTCGACAGGTGCGTCAACGATGATTACCTCGACGAGAGTGTTGACGATAACCGCGACGACTGAGTCGTCGACGAAAGCAACTATGACGATGACTATGACAAAAACGACAGCGGGAGGGTCGACCGTCACGTCAACGGCAGTGTCGACGACACCCATCTCTTCGTCGACGATTCAACTGTTGATGGTACTCTCGCCGACCATGATTTCTCTAACATCTCCATCGCCGACAGTACCATCGACGACCTCTTCGTCGAAGGTGAAAATCACTATTTTTTTTAAAGAGAATAACGCCTGATATGACATCCCCAAGGAGGGTTACCCCTTTGCCCCCCCGCACTGTTGCTTGAAGCAGAAGACGACTCTTGAGGGAGATGAACAGGATTCTTTTGGCTATGCCTATAGCCCCTCCCAACTTTTGGTAAAATACCAGGATACGGATTCTGAGGGTGAATATCTTCATGAACACTCATACCAACAATCCTTTCATTGTCAGGAAGACGCAGGCCAAGAGATGTTATGTTATGTTATTATATGATTTCAGTTCCTTCTTCCCTCTTGGCAGATCTTCAGTGCATGTTGCAGGATTATAGGAAGAGATTCTCTCAAACTCCTCCTCCTCCTTCTTTTTCTGCAGTGCATGATGCAACTGTTCCACCGGCATCTTCAGTGGTTTCGCCTGGATCACCTTCACAGATGGTTTCACAGCCGCAGGTGTCCAGTCCAGGTATACCTCCAGTGGGTCAGGGAGTACAGGACAATTCCTTGGACGAGGATCAAGATGATGGCAACAGGCCTGACCAGTGTGTGGAGTGGGATGATTACGTATTTCCTGACCCAGCTTCTCCTTCTCTGGATCCAGTGGATTCTCACCCGACGGACATTGGGGGATTTGACAAACCGATGGAAAGAGCCTCAAATAGATTTAAACTTCCTATGCCTTCTGTTCAAACAGAATGCTTCCTTTATTATTTTAAGGAGCCCTATAGGAAAATGGTCCATTCCATTCCCATTGTCAGCCATGTCTGGGACGAGGGGTTGAAAGCAATAAAAAGCCCGGCAACTGTCATCCCAGTCTTACCACGCCTGGAGAAGAAGTACAAGGCCCCTGATGATAGTCCGGCATCCTTAATAGGCCAGCCAAAGCCGGATTCGGTAATATCGCAGGCGGCTCAAAGAAAGTCACACACTCCTTTTGCACCTCTGACGACGACTCCTGATAAAGAAGGCAGACGCCTTGACAATGCGGGGAAAAGGTTTTCTTCCCTGGCGAGCCATGTGATTAGGGCGACTAATGCTTTGGCGATCCTTGGCAGATACGATCGCCAGATGTGGTGCGACCTCTCACCATATTTAGGCCAACTACCACAGGAATCCAAGGTGGAAGCAAAACGGATTTTACAGGAGGGTCAAGCTACATCTGCGGAGGTGATCGACTGCGCTATGGATATTGCCACGAAGGCTTTCCGCTCGCTGGCAGGCGCAGCAGTTCTTCAACGCCAAGGCTAGCTCAGGACAACATGGTTCCGACCAGAGGTTCAAAACCAGATCCTGGACCTTCCAATTGCTGGTGAGGCATTATTTGCTAAAATATCGATGATGCCCTTCAGGACATAAAAAAGGACATGGAGACAGCAAGATCACTGGGAACTCTGCAGTATCTGAAAGTTCCTTTCCGTGGAGCCACAACACAATCCTCATATATTCCTGCCCATTAAAAGATGAATAAACTCACTTGTCAGCACATTTAATTTTTTAGCACAAGAGCTGCCTCGCACGAAACGCCAGATGCCAGTTTGTTATAGTGAAGTGTGGCAATAGTACGCGTTAAAAATGTAGAACAAGCCCGTAAACGGCCACCACACAAGTGTTGAGGAACAGGTGTTCCCACTAGTAAATATAAAACCTTTAAATGCATTTAATTTCATAACTCAAATATCCCGCTCTGCTTGTTTTAAAGGGATTGTTTTATCAAAAATGAAAACAAGTTTAAATTGGGTGCACTTATTTGCCACATTATTAACACTAAGCTTGATTGTGACGGCAGGCCATTTGTTGTGGTTTAACATTCTTTATGTTAATATGATGTGGCAGGAGACACTGAATGCCAGTGTGGTGCTACATGGGCACGGTTCCACTGCATAGTCTTCTATGCGGTGGAGCCGAACCCATCTATTTCCTGTTATGCAGAGCTCGAATAAAGCATGTACCTAAAACCTTGAGGTGTTATCACTCAATCGCAGAACCGTAACAACATTCCTAAGTAAGAAACGTTTTAGTGAGGTTACTTGCAGGGATCAATGAGCAGAGAAGGTGAACGTAAAACCACAAAAATGAACTATGAATTTACAACCAAATAATGACTAAACGTGCGTCAGCTGTAAATCATTCTCCAAAACGGAAACCTGTTTTTAAAAGAAAAGCATCGCACATTGTGTATTTTTATTTTGAAATACACGTGCGTTTAACTGACGGGTGCTACGTTATCAGACGCAAACGTATGCAAGAAGTGGACTGGTCTCGTTGTGAATGCTGATAGTTATTAGAAAAGAGAGCAGCCTCCGCTCGTTCACCTGCACTCGGCTCAGCGCTACCTGCCTGCTGTGTGCTGCTCATTCAGGCCCCAGCCCCTGCCGCTGGGCTCGGATGCGGAGTTAGGGAAGCACATAAGACGCCCTCGACCCTTCTGGAGGCTAGATCTCCGCGGCCAGAGGTGCACTCGCCAGCTCCGAGAGGCGCCCTGTTTGACAGGCGGCCTCAGATAGTATCAGCTGAGCCGGGTACCGGCACTCACTGCTGACAGATTACCTCCCCCACTCTCCAGGGGCTTTCAGCTGAGCCAATCAACAGAGCCGAGCGTCACACTTTTGACAGCTCGTAAAATGTCAGCCAATGAAAGCCAGGCATGATGAGACAGCTGGCCAATCACAGCGCCTCGTGGCAGACAGCTGCAGCCAATCCACCTGCGGTCTAAAAAAACAACAACCAATGCAGCGCGTGTGGAGAAATTCATTCAAGGAAATTGTTCAGATACTACAGCAGCTGCTCGAAACGGAACTGGAGCACAGGGCGAAGGCAGCCTACCTGTCAGACTGCGTGCACGGCACGCAGCGGCCGGGAACGCCAGCATCTCAGCAGCTAGAGACAGCGCGAGAGAACATGGACAACTCCTCGGCGAGAGGTAGGGTGTGGGGGGCAGGACTTAAAAAAAGACTCGGAAACGCCCCCGAATCGCGTCGTGACGGGGGAAAGAGTAATTGACAACCATCTCTTCCAATGGCTAGCCTCCATTTAGGGAGCTAGCCAATGGAAGAGAGAGGCGGGACAAAGCCCGATACTGCAGATCAAAAGAGTTCGCCTGCGCGAACACTGCTGCGCAGTGCTACGGCCAGGCGAAACCTAAAAACATAGGCCATGCTGAGAAGGAGCACTGGTACGGCCCCTCTAACAGGAAATGCACCCTTCTGAGAAGTGCCAGTACTGCCCCACAGAAAAGGGATCCGCTGAAAAGTTCTAGTACAGCCCTCCTAAAAGAAAAGGTGTCCTGCGTAGAAATTGGGTACTACCCCAATAAAAGAACAGAAGTCCTGCTGAAAAGGGATTGTACTACTGCTGAGTAGGGCTGGCACTGTTCTATTAAAGGGACAGGAGCCCTGCTGAGAAGGGCTGGTACTGTTCTATTAAAGGGACAGGAGCCCTGCTGAGTAGGGCTGGCACTGTTCTATTAAAGGGACAGGAGCCCTGCTGAGAAGGGCTGGCACTGTTCTATTTAAGGGACAGGAGCCCTGCTGACACAAAAGAGCACTTTCCCGGTAAAAGAGCAAGCTAATCTTCAGAACCACTAAACGTCTTGTGGCAATCTGCCAGTACTGTCTTATTAAAAAGAAGCAATGCCTGCTGAAAGGTGCACTAAATGCCAAGGGAACATGGGCCCTGCTGAAAAGTACCAATACTGTCCCATTAAAGTAAAAGATCCCTGCTGAGAAGCGCTGTGACCGGCTGTATGAACAGCAGAGTACAACACTAGAGGCCCAGGACTGGATAAATGTCACTTTAAAAGTTTGGTAGTTAAACGAGCTCACTCACTGGTGAGGCCTTGCTTAGCGTGATGTGTCCAGGTCTGGTTAACTCATCTGCAAAAGGACGAGGATGCATTGAAGACAACACAGAATACAAGCTACCAAGAGGCTTCAAGGTCAGGCTAAGAAATCACATGAAGAGATACAGACGTATACCGATGATGACGAGAACAGATATGCAAAGACCACTGACCAAGAACACCAAGAAAATGAGAAAATTTGGGAGGACAAGTGGGTCCTGGAGGAACACAGGAGGTCGGGGGGTGCAAGCCATTAAGCACAAATAGGTGCTTTTTGGATCAGGTGATATACCCGGGGCACACAAAGGGAAGTTACAGTGCGAGGGCCAAGTAGACAGGGCTGGAGACAAATCGGTGTTTACGACAGAGCGCAGCAGGCTGAAGGATATGAAGATTTTATGGGCTTTCTGGATTGATTGTGCCATACAGTTCAAAGCATCTATGACTTTGTTAAAGCTCTTGAACTTTCTGGCATTGGGGTATGTCAGCCATTAAAAGCCACACTTCTCACTCCGAGAAACTCAAATGTGTTATTTTTCTCAACATTGAAAGCTGCAGAAGACCCAAATGTTTTTCTTGCTCGTGTACATACTGCTTTTGATCCATTTAATCAGAGATGAATCAGTCGCTCGTTAAACATAAAATTATATATTTTTTTATATACATAGGAGGTTTGGTGGCAGTCCGCACTGTTGAAAATGGCGAATTCAGAAAAAAATCAACTGGTCTCTAGCTGTGAGAGACTAGAGTGATTGCTTCTTACAACCCAACTATATAATTGGAGTACAAGGCTTCTAGTTTCCAGCACCAGGACAAAAAGCGGCAGAGATCCGTATACAACATCAAAGTCACTGCAACCTGTGTCAGTTTTGATCCAAAAAGAAACACGAACATGAAGCCTTGCCAGCAAATACCATGATGAAGCGACCACGTGGGTATGTAACTAAGGAGGCTTTCGCTGCAGTGGTTCATTTTAGCCCTTCTTAAAATGAAATAAAAACAAGCATTGGCATAGCCAATAGGTCTCACCTTTGGTACCTTATAAGTGTTTAGCCATGCAACAGTTGATGTTGTTGCACGAAGGATATTGTGCTGGATAATTAAACACTTATAAGGTCCCAAAGTCGAGACCTATCGGCTGTGCCAATGCTTGTTTAATACTTGAACTCCCTCTTGTTACTGCCGTTGTCTGAACAGCTCCCCTGGTGATCACCCCTAACCCGGGAAGCATGCCATCAAGAGGCTGACAGACTAACACTTACAGCCGGGTATCCCTTCACCAGTGCAGGCCGCAGACGTACATCAAGGGGCTCAGGCTGCCTGTTGTAGGTGCTATGAGGGTGCTCCCGGGACCACTCTGCCACTTATTCATACCAAAAGCTCAAGGAACCCATGCTTATTTGTATCATTAATATTGACAACAAACTTGCGGCTCCTCACGTGTATCCCACAGCTGCTGTAACAGAGGTTGATAACATCTTCTCAGTTGTACTTACTTTCGCGGCTTCGGAAGGATGATAAACTGAATTGGCGCCGAAGGGTTCCGAACTTTTGACCTACAGGCTACAGCCTACTCACTGTTACATGGGGCAGGTGCACGAGCCCACCGACTATCCGACCAGCAGTACTCCTTTAACCCCTTCAGCGCTGATGACAAAGCCAGCTGGTCATGGGCGTTACCTGCGCTACGCGGATGACGAGCTGGCTTTGTCATAAACAGCGCATTTTTGAAATTCCAGCGCACAGCGGGAAAACGCGGTAGCGCGGTAGGGGTTAAACAGAGCCGCGGACAGTCAGAGCCTTTGACAAGAGGCAGGGCCGCCGGCTCCCAGTGCACGCCGCCGTCATTACAGGCAGCAGCAGGGTCTGCTTCCGGAAAGCAACAACGCTGTCACAGCTGCAATACATATCAGCTTTCAATCAGGGTTATTGCTTTATAGATAAACAACACTGGAAGAATCCCTTTACAATTATAGCGCAATAAAAATAAATAGGAGTGGAGTAATATTCAACTCTTTAGCCTTCACTGTTCTAAAGAAATGAAGCAAATTGCTTTTTGACTTGGTCAGATTTGATACAGCTCTCGTGTTATGATTGGCAATTGATGTTATCCAATGAGACCTCAGCACCACAGAAAGCTGCAAAGCTCATCGGATCATCTTTAACCTGGGCTCCACTTGTAGTGCTGTGAGGGTAAAGAAGTCCAAAGGAGCATGCTCACACAATGAGACGTATCTTGGGTGTCTTTTAGGCTACTTTTTGAGTTATTTCCGAATAGAAACCAACAACAAAGCCTAGATAATACATGGAAAGAAAAGATGATGTGTCCCAGTTCCCACTGGTGGAGGGTAAAACATTTTGGTCTATTGTGTTTTTGAGATATTCCTGGAAGCTCATGTTTGGGGTGAGAGATCATTCTCGACTTGTGGATCAACAACATGCATTGATCCTGAATGGCTGGTCTTGTCATGTTAGAGTTAGGGGTCCCTAAACATTATAACTCATTGCGACTTCAGAGCTGCTAACATCTACCTCATCATCAGTTCAATATTCCTAGGTCTCCCAGTCTTGCTTGATAGAGAAGTATGCAAGTCAACCTATCATCAGTAGAGCGAAATATTATCGTCAGCAGGAGGGGCCAAACATCGCAACAAAACCATTTGGCAATGAGGTCAGGATCCGGAGGGAACGGGCAGGGTCTGGAGAATTCCAAGCATGGCGCAGGGCAGCCCGGCTCTAAATATCTGTGCCAAAGGATGCCGGTGCAGAAAGTGCTCAGCACAGTCCCCAGAACAGAGACGGGTGCAGGGAGCATGCTCACCAGGCAGTTATCTTTCAGTGGGTTTGCTCACCTGCACTTAGTAGCTGCTGGGAGTTCTTCCCGGTCTCTGATGTGATGTGATGAGGTGGGAAGCAGAGGCCTACATTTAGGTCAGAGGGCCTTACACTGGACAATCTCTTGCTGAATGCATACAGGTTTCTGGAGGACACCCCTTATCTGGCAGGCCAAAATGCTTATCAAGGGACTAGGTCAAAGGGTTCATTATGTGTTTGATATTCCAAGAAGCAGGGCAGGGCAGGGCTCCTGCTCCAATCGAGAAGGAAGCTGGTTTCTTGCACCAGCTAATGAAGGGGAGAGTAGGTTCTCTGGTTTTGTCCCCAGACAGAGCAGCGGAGACTAGTCTGGACTAGAGCTGAATGGGCATGTGAGCTCTTTAGCTAGATTTGAGAAATCTGCTTCTTATAGTTTTCTTTTCTTTATGGTTGGACACCTTTGTAAGCCTTCATTTGCATTTGTTTGTGATATCTGACAGGGTGGAAGGAAATTGTGTGGATCCTCCAGACAGACGAAAAGGCGAGGCACAATCTGTCTGCAGGCTTTGCATGTCATGGACTTATTTTGCCTGTAAGGACACATTAACCATTTCTTACACACCGGGTTACCTAAAAGGTCACATCCGCACAGCATACATTTTTTGTACACAAAAAGGAGGTAGGCTAAATGGGGGTCCACCTCTAAGAGGAGGGGCGACAGAGTTTGCCAAAATCATTAAACTCCCCCCTCCACCCCTCCCAAAAAATCAGACAGAAGTTACTCTCAGCAGCCAACAACACTATGTGGGTCCCAAGAAAGTGGGTCAACGAGGAGCTACAATTAAGAGGAACTTAAGAGACTTCCATGCTCATACAGTAGCTGGTGAGGATCGGGAATCATGCTCTGGACACCTACCTCCAACCCTAAAAGCCATAAGGAAGCATGAGAAGGGTTACATAGTAAGGTCAAAAGTGACGCAGGGGCGTAGCAAAGGGCTGTTGTGAAGGACACTCCGGGGCAGGGGGTGCTCTCAAGTGAGTGTCCACAGCTCTCGCCTTAGGACAGGGCTCTCACCCCTCGTGAAAGTGCAGCAGAGTGGGAGAGTCCTGCAGCCGGAGTCACGTCTCCAGCGCGCGCACTGCGCAATAAGCGCTCCAGCATCCGATGGGCGCGTGCAATTCCCCTCAGGATCCCCTGCGTCCCTCCCAATTTGCCGCCAAGAGGTGCCTTGCAATTTCGCTCGGCTGCCAGGTCCTTGAAACTTATTCCCAGCAGGGCCTACTAATGGACGCCACGCGCAATCAATGCTCTATTACCATGCAAATACTGCGCCGACTGGCGATGTTCTTCCCTGTTTAACCCTCAATACATAATTCATGTTAGTTCTCAAACAGAAAACCTCACCTCGACAGCTCCGTGCTGCTGGGCCCACTGACGAAGCTAAAGGAGATTGCTCCATCAGGCGGGGCGAGAGGATTTTCTAAAGATTTCTGCAGGTGCCCCGGACCGCCACATAAAGTATTTCCAATCAGTCAGTGCTGATACTGTACTTTCCAAACAATGGCGAAACACTGCATATTGGTCCTCGTGCAAGCCGCTCAAAATTCTGCATTATGCATTTACACCTCGGACTCCGAGGCTGGCATAAACCATAAATCACAGATATATAGATACATAGATTTTGACTGCAGATAGACCGCAAGGCACAGCTGGCCGGCCCGCTTCAATGCGAGAGAGGAGGGAGCGCAGAGAAAACACTGGGGATTATTGTTTGAGAGCCATACGGGGAATTATGGAGGAGAGGTTTGAGGAAGGGGAAGCAGGGGTGTTTGAGGAGGCGCATGTATTTGAGAACCGGCTGCATGAGTCTTTGAGTAGGAAGAAGCAGGAATCCCTGAGGAATCTGAATGTTTGAGAGCGAAGTGGAAGCAATGTTTGAGGAGGGAGATACTAGAGTGTTTGAGGAGGTCGGAGTGAGTCCGACATGCTTCAAGAGGGGGTAAGCATGAGCATATCTATGAAGGGGGAGGAGGAGTGTTTAGGGAGGGCTGAGGTGGAGAGAGTGCTTGAGGGATTGGGGTGTTTTGGGGAACAAAGTAGTATTTTAGAGGGGTGTGTAAGGAATGTTTGTGAAGGCGGATACCGAAGTGTTTGAGGCAGAATGAGCCCAAAGTGCTTGAAGAAGGTGTAGGCACTAGGTATGAACATTTGAAGGGGGATACGTGTGTAAACTGTAAAGTGTGATCACTTTTGCGGCCGCTTTGATGTTCTCAGTGGCCGCGCAGCTCACTGAGAACATTAAAGCGGCCGCAAAAGTGATGACGCAGGCTGACAAATGGTGTGCGTGCCCGGCGCACATGCACTGTACCCGATCCGCCTGCAGAATTTGGGAGCACTTTTAAAAACCCCTCTAAATGTCTCGCAGAGCCATCGCTTATGCGATAGCTAGGCGAGACCTAAAAACAATGAGTACCCGAATCAATCACCTTGTCTCCTGCTGGCATACGCCTAACCTTCCTGGAGGCTTTCTGTAGCACCTTGATGCAGCCTACCCCATAACACAACTGTGTGCACTGCAAAAGCCATCGCCGTGGTAGTCCTTAAGAGCTGTGTTTACAGTTTCAGTGGACGATTAAATGTTCCGCCTAGGAGTCTGTAAAAACTTCAGTTTTTGTACCAAATGTCACCAATACTGCGCTTAATGGTTATTATTTTTATCGACCTCAGGAAAATGGTGGGCTGAGACATCCCTGACTGAAGGGATACCTTTTCACTGCTGCATTAACTGGTATAACCCCTTTTCACTCACCTCCCTTGCAGGTTATGAACGCAGTAGAGTACTTTAAATATGTGTATCTAGAGCAATTCCCTAACTTGCATCAGGATTTAAGCAGCCGTGATGGATCTCTACTCTCCAGTGGTCCAGTTGTATCACTTCTTTCAATGCAATATCCTGCACCCTCTTACCTCGCTCTATAGTGGCATATTCTTCTCACTCCTACCAATGCAATGTCCTGCACCCCTTCCCTAGCTATCTAGTGGCAGGACCCTCCAACTATTGTTAAGACCCTCACTGACAATCCGCATCATTTACCACTCCTTCCCTTGCTCTCAAGTGGCAGGTCTCTCTCCCAGCAGTGGTTCGGCTCTTAATTTTCTCAACACACACCCCTCTCACCTGCTCCCTGGCGCTCTCCCCCTTCTCTCCTGCCTCTGCTGGCTGCTTCCTCTTGGCGCTTGGTGTCTTCATGATTCCTCTGCTCTGACTGCACTCTGCAGATTGTACTGATTCTCCAGCTTCGAACACGTGTGGAGTCGGCGGGGTCAGAGGTCAAGAGTATCAACAAAACCGAAATAAATAAAAGCGCAAGAGAAAACGAACTATGAACACATGGATGCTTCTTTCGGGGGCGGCAACTCGGTGAGGGGATAGAAAGAAAGAAAAAAAAATGTGCACTTCTTATTGCTAGAAAAGGTCAGAGGTGGGCATCATGGACACGATACATGCGAAACTGAAGGCCATCTTAGAAGGGAGTAGAGGGAGGAGTTTTTAATTGGTGGTGGAGCTGCTCCGTAAAACGTGCGAAAGAATTGGGTTGCAAATATAGTGGCGGCGATTCAAGTGTTGAGCTATAGTATTTATTTATGCTGAGGGCCATTCAGATAATGACAATATGAAACCAGCCTGTTAATAATCCGCTAGCTTGTCTTCTCTGTGTTCACCTCCTTTGCACACTCAGACATACAAGAATATTCTGGGAAACAATTCAATGTGCGCGTGAGGCCGAGAGGAACAGCCTTGCGTGTGCACATCGCCTGTCCGTGCAGCCACATTGTTTGTCTCCGTTTGCGCACCAAACCCACAACAATAGTCTCGCCAAGGTGGAGCAGCGCATGCGCTGCATTCGCTAGGCGAGACCTAACAAGGCGAAACAGCGCATGCGCTGCGTTTGCTAGGCGAGACCTAAACAGAAATGGCTCTCAGAGGCAAACTGCCAGTGTGGTGTGCTGTTCGTAGAGAAACCTCATGGTTTCTTAAAGGGACAGCAACTTTTTTTACAATGAAAACCTATTAGGCTGCATTTCTTTTTACGTTTTTAATACATTTTCATCTTTCTGTGCAATACGCAGCAACACAGGTTTGAAATTGGTATTCTAAGTTATTGCATTCTCCCAGAAAAAGAAAATGAACCTCTGATGGGATATCATAGGGTGTACTACATCATTAAGTCAGATGGACATGACTCCCCATTGTATGTTAACATGGATTCTACATATATAACGAAGTGCTAATGGGTTCTAGCAGGCAGTGCATAATTATTCTAGTGTTTACGACTTCAATGAAGATTCTTTAATGCAGAAAAGGACTGAAAGCATGTTACTTTTTCTTGTGCCTTTCATTGTAATATGGAGTTTCCTGAACATGTGTTCTCTGGTGTGATTCACCACAGTTAAAGAAGCAACAGTGTGTGCTTGTCAATGTTTTGATGTTGATTTTCTGTTCCCTACTTAACTCTGTTCCTATTATCTTTTTTCAGAAATCCGATCGGACTCAGCAATCACAGGTATGCATTATTTTTCTACACTAGAGTGGGGGTTAAAGTCATGGTTCTTTCACAATAAATAAGGGAAATAATTTTTACTGTCTTTTTTACATAGTGTGCTTACATAACTTTGGGCCTGATTTATTTGGTGGATGGCCTGTCGTTCCACTAGGGGGATTGAATAAATTACTCTGCTTTCATGGTGGTGGAGGGATGGTCTGTCAAATGTATAAATTACCGCCTAGCAGTTGGACATTTATAATGCATTGGCAGGTTCTTGCCCATGCATTTCGCTATTGCCTGTACCAGGTTTTCCTTTTTATTTTCCTAAAGAAAATCCTGAAATACGTGTGTACGTATATATATATATATATATTGTAAATGCTTTGTAATTGCATTTATATAGCGCTTACTACCCCTGACGAGGCGTCGAAGCGCTTTTTCGGCGATTAGCACGCTACTCCGGGACCCATAGAGGATTAGTGTTGTATTAGTATAGTGAAACATGCAAGTACATTTTAAGTGGTGGATAGGTTAGTCAGTTATTTGGATTTGGAATGATAGCAGAAGGATAGAGGAGGACAAAGGTTTGTATTGATATAGCACTTATTGACGCACACTATTCAGGAAGCCTACAAAGGATTAGTGGTGAATTAATATGGTGAAATATGAAGTAATTTCAGTGGTGGATATTACTCAGTTACTTGGAGTGAGAAGGCTAGAGGAGGGATAAAAGGGGAAGAAAGATTTTATTTCATATAGCACTTGTTACCCCTGATGGGTGTTGAATGGCTTTTCTGGCGAGTAGCACGCCACTCCGGAACCCGTAAAGGATTACTGTTGAAAATTAGTATAGTAAAAAAATATGAAGTAATTTGAGTAGTGGATAGGATATTCAGTTATTTGGATAGTATATTAGTATAGTTTAATATGGAATTTGAGAAGTGAACATGTTAGTCTGTTAATTTCGTTTTGAAAAGGATAGTGGAGGGATAAAAGTGAGATCTTTTTTTTTTTTTAGATCTTAGCAATAGGAGGAGGCTTTTGGATGAGTATAAAGGAGTTTTGGAGGGGAGGACTCAGAGGAAAGAGTTTAGAAAGGTTTGTTTTAGGGGATCGGTATGATGCAAGGAGGGGTAGAGTAGGAGAGAGTCTAGAAAGGGTTATTTTGGCAATCAGTAGTGGTATGGGGTTTGGGATAAATGAGAGAGTGGATGTAGAGGATATATTGATAGATGTATAGGATGAGAGATAGGGTAGTGCATTGGAAGGAGTAGTAGAACAAGTTTGAGATGAGTTAGAAGGTTGGGCTAGAAGATATATTGAGCGAAGTATAGGCTGAGAAATAGGGTAGTGCATTGGAAATGCTTAGGCTGTCCGGAATTCGGTTAAAACCGAATATAAACGATAGTACCCTACCGATTGAAAATAAGATGACCTGGTTTAAACCGAGTGTCACTGATTTTTTTTTACATATTTCGAGTGTCACTGATTTTTTTTTTTTTACATATTTGATGCTCCGCTTGGCCACTTGAGGGAGCCAGAGGAGCACAAAAAAGAACTATCCTTAAGGAATGGCCTTTCTCATGATGCACCACTGCTTGCATATTAAAGAGCATCTGAAGATAATAGATAAGCCCGCGCTGCCCTCATTTACCCTGAAAGGTAGTACAGCATTTTTGTCCTTGCAGTTTTCTGTTTTTTTCAATATTCAGAGGCGGCTCACCCGGATCTCGAGCTTCATGTGAAATTAGCGTAATAGCCCTTCTGCAACATTTCCTGCAGGTGCATGAGGAAAGAGGCACAATCATCTGCAAGGCACTGGCAGTAAATTCTTAGCTGGCTACACTGCGAATGACGGGTGGGTTGGATTGGGATTGCAATGCGGCCGGGGCTCTCCAGAAAAAGTAGCCCACATTCCCAGATCGTCTCTTTATTAATCGCCGTTTTTTACCAGATTGACTGGCATTTTAATGTTCTGGCATGCATGAAAATGTGTAGTAAACCTGCCAGAATGAGCCATAACTGATAGTTAGCAAGACAAAGGCAGAAAAACAAAATAACATTAATATGGATGTTTATAGAAGACTTCTTTAGTCATCACGTCCTGGCCTTTGCAGAATCTAGCCGGAAATGTTGTGTAGTTTTATATAGCGCTATCTCAGCCCTAAGGCAGTAGAGCGATTTACATGTGTGCCAATTAAATT
The DNA here is from genome assembly GCF_964261635.1 of Lissotriton helveticus. Lineage (NCBI taxonomy): Eukaryota > Metazoa > Chordata > Amphibia > Caudata > Salamandridae > Lissotriton > Lissotriton helveticus. The sequence goes on from NC_136067.1 coordinate 107,363,876, forward strand.
ACAAAAGATCAAATCTAGTTTTATTTTAGGCCTTGGGAGATTAAGTGAGTTGTCCAGAATCGGAGGAAGCTTAGCCAATGCTGGGACTCTGTCGGGTCACAGAGAGGCCTAAACAAAGGCACACCCCTTCCATAAAGGCCTAAATGACGCTGAGGCCGAGGTGAGAATACCCGGTCCCCTGCGAGGCCCATGCATACTTCTTCCTCCCCCACCCATTATGGCCTGCAGGTGGTGGCCTGGCGGGGAGGGGAAAACACTGCTGCTGAGCCGGTCTGACACATGAGGAGACGAGGTGTGAAAGCCCAACGGCCAGAGCAACACTTGGCCCCCAGCCTGGCTCAGGATGTTGGGGAGGGTGTGTCTGAGGCAAAGATAGCCCAGCACGCTAATGTCCTCCCCCATCCCTCCCCACCTCAGTTTGTGAGCACCACAGAGGAGTGGGACAGCATGAAATGTTCGGTGGGCTAGTTGACTGAGGCCCTGAAAACATTTAGCGAACATGCGAACATTTTCTGCGTGTGTGCATTAGATACGTGGACATTGTTTAATAGAATTGTACAATTTTATATCGGGTCATATAAAAATTGTATAACATGCAAAATAATTATGCTCTTAGTCAAGCAGATGTGGAGTACAGATACAATCTGATCAGGGAATACAGATTCTGGTGACCTTTGTGACTATTTCAATGCGTAAAGAGTTGTACTGTGTAGTTTAGACTAGGTGAATTTGGCTTTTAAAGCATACATAGATTATAGATTTGCACCAAACACACGTTTTAAAAGTGTGTGGTTGCAATAGAAAGAGTAAGGGTCATAATTTCAGAAAAACTATAGCTATTTGAATACATTGTAATTCCCTTTGCAATTCTTCGAATAACGTGCTTGTTGTGTTTAAAAGCAGGTGTAACTGAGGTATACTTTGCTGGTGCCGTTTATATCTGGTATTTAGAGGCTGTTTTTCAAAGTAATGAATGTACGAAACATAAGAATTTAATAACTGTTTTTTTTAAAATCAGATTTAGGCCAAAGTAGCCAGTGTCTTAAAAAACACCTTCTTAAGGAATTTCGGATCATAAACCATCGTGGTGCACAATGTTGTTACACATACATTCTGTCCAACAACCCTTAAGAATGGCAATAGCATATAACAATTGCTTGTTTTTACAAAAACAAGCTTGTGTGAGATTAACTGAGTTGTCCAGAATCACAGTATGCTTAGCCTATGCTGGGACTCTGTCAGGTCACAGCGGAGCCTAAAGAGAGGCACACCCCCTCCACCACGGCCTAAAATACACTGGGGCCGGCCCACAATACCTGGCCCCGATCAAGGCCTATGCGTACTTCTTCTTATCCCACCCACTATGGCCTGCATGTTGTGGCCTGGCGGGGAGGGGGTAACACTGCTGCTGAGCTGGTCCGACACATGGGGGGCCAGGGTGTGAATGGCTCAAGGAACACCTGGCCCCCAGCCTGGCTAAGATGGAGTGGGGGGTGTGACTGAGGTATAGATGGCCCAACGGACGCTGCCGTACTCCTCCCCTTGTTCTGTGGGCTGTTTGACTGAGGCCCTAAAAAAACGAGCCCAGAAGTGACCCTGAAGCACCGACCTATCACCCATTCCGACCCTCATTGGGTAGGGGGGCAGTGAACCCAATATTGAAGATAGTGGAAACAACTTGTCTGTTGCACATAGTACATCCCTCCTAAATTCATAAAAAAGTTGTTAAATTGAAAATGCATATAATTCAGGATTACAGAATCTCCGCAGAAGAGAAGAGGCTCATACTGCACAGATGGGTCAGTCCTACAACCAAACTCATTGTAATCAGATTTAGCTCCGAATTGCATTAAGATTTATGCAAACACCCCCACATTCAGTTGATTTCATAAGCTACAAAAGGGACATGTCGCTCTGGGAAGTGTCTTGCAACAGTAGCTCCCCTACTGCCTGGCACTGTATTTTTTTGCGGGATTTGCATTGTTTGTTTCCCTTTTGCTCGATAAACAGTGGAGACTGGGGTGCACGGGTAGTGTGTATGTGTTCGGGAGCTTAGGTTCGTGCTTCGTGTGCCTTTTGCATGCTGGTAAATTGGAACCAGCCCTCGTTTTGAATAATAATGTGCACAGCCTGAACGTTAAACTGTGTTGTGCCTCTTCTGATTTTCAAATCCTGGCCCCCACCCATCAGGGCTAAACTCCACTATACCAGATAAAGTGTTCTATTTTGAGGTGCTTTCTTGTATCAGGTTAACCACAACCGTTGTGTTTCTTTTCAATTTTGTCAGATTTAGTATGATGTTTAGCGTGATAATTATGAGGCATATATTGGATTCGTATACGACACCTCTTCCCTTCTCTACCAAGTGTTCAGCATAATTGGTATAGATGGGGAACATCTCCTCAAGAGGAGGCTGGGCGACACTTTGTGTCTTTGGCACTGCAACATGTTCCCTATGAGAATGATTGCTACTTAGTAAGCAAATAAATGTTGAGGATCAATTCAGGAAATTCAATTTTACAATGCATGAAAATAGCTTGCAATAATGCATAGAAATGCCCCTTCACCAACCATAGCATTTGAAGTCGATGTAGCCTCACTGTGGTACAAATGCTAGATCCCTTCCCTAAAGTGGAATTTTTTCAAGACTTTGAAAAGTACTGCTTCATTTTTTACTTCTTTAATAACTCTGAGGGCATATGCATTCAGTTCAACGCATATGTTGCAGAACTTGTCCCAGAGAATCTCAAGCTTCAGGTCCACCTAAATTGGCATGGAAAGCTACGTCAGTGGCCAGAGTTGGTGAATTGTGTTCAGGCTGTTTTGGCGTTGCCAGTCTCAAGTATCTATGTTGAGAGGGTCTTTTCACAAATAAAAGTTTACATGGGAAGGAAAGGGAGAGCACGCATGACCAAAGACTCACTGAAGAAATATTGTATGGTGTACTACAATAAGTTTGACTTCTAAAAATGTATTTAGACCTAATATATACGTACACTGTCTGTAAGCCATGCATCAGTGAAGAAAGCAAGCAATAATAAAAGCAAAGCGTTCCATAAACACCGGTAAAACACTGTTTCCGCTGTTTTTTTATGGCGCAAAATAAATAACCACTGAAAAGCACAGTTTTTTAAAGGTATTGAAATCACTGGAAAACACTGAAAAAACACCACCAGAATTTACCAAAAATAGAAACTGAAAACAGGAAAGCCTAGAAATGCTAAATTAGAAGAAAGTGATTAATATATAGATCCATAATTACATTGAAAGTATATAGATACATAAAGGAGGTAAGTCCATGTAGATTAAAGGTATTGATAGAGTATGCTCATTGCCAAAAGACAAGTACTGCCTGGGATTTACCTGCTGTTGTGCCGATTTCTTGCCCGTGGACATTTGGAGGCGCTTTAGGATCTCGGTGGTGCGCGAGGACGCTGCGCTGTTTCCCTTGGTCTACCCCGCTGCCGCTGCTTCCTGCAACCTGTGCGCGGCCGCCGAGGGGGGAGACAACATCTCCCAGGGTTCCCCGCGGCTTATGCCGCCCACGCATCGATTTCGCACCAGGTGGCGCCCAAAAGGACGCCGGTGTTCCCGCGTCGCGGGACGCGCGCGCGTAGTCTTGCTAAGCCCGGGCAAAGGTTGGGCCGTCTGTGGCTGTCCAGGGCCGACGGAGGCCAGGCTGGGCCAGAAATCGAATATGTAAAAACATCGAGACTTGCTGCCTATGATCCTGAACATGGTTTGTGACTTTTGATTTCCCCCAAAATATTGCTATTGTGTGTGCCATACCGATCAAATTTGTCTGTTTTTATATATAAATATGGGCACTCGAAAAGGGACCGGGAGCCAAGGGGTAGTGGGACCCTCGATGCCTTTCTTATTAGAGCAGAATCGGTTTTGGTACACGAAATTGAACTTACACAACGAAGACTCTCCCTTCAAACGCGTAGAGCATCCATGGAAGCCAATACAGGGAGGGGTGTTATTGTTAATGAAGCCACATTAGATAGATACAACTTGGCCATTGCACCACAAGTGCCATTAGAGCCCCTGGTGGTAATTTCTGAAACCCCACTTAGGCCATCTGGCGCTTCAACTGGCATAACTGTCATAGCACCGTCACCAGTATTATCACCTACCCCAGCATCATCACCTCTCCCATCTGTGGCTACGTTTACACGACAATCACAGTACAAGATGAAGGAAGGTATGGCCCAAGCCATCACAAGGAAAAGGAAGGCAGGTGGTGCACCAGCCACAATACAACAAACGCAAAGCGGCAAAAACAAATGGAAATACCCGCCGTAGGAAAGGCTCAGGAGAAGAGATACCTGCTGACAGCCCTACTTGCCCAAATATATTAAGTAAGAAAAACTCTACTGAGTACTGTCTGGCAGAGCTGGAAGATAGCATATTGGCAAAAATTGAGGGGAAACTAACGGTGTTGATAAAACCGCTACTAGATAAACTTGTGGATATCGACACTCGTCTGACTGTCCTAGAACAAAAACTTTCCCCACATAGCAGTCAGTCGCTAAATGGGGGTATAGTAACCCAGGGCATCCAAGCAATACACCCGACTAATGATTTAAACAAGGTAGTAGCGCCCGAGAATGTGATCACCAAAGAGGGCGCACAGGCTTTCATACTAAATAGCACCGATACCCAATTAGCTGGAAATAGCCCTGCACGAGCAGGAATAAAATCCGGGGGAAGCAAGGGTTGGAATGACCAAAAGAGGAGGTCCGGACATTGCACATAGAAAGGGATACTTTAGCCTAGCCCCCGAGTCCTTTACCCTACACAGTTGTGCTCTCGAATGTACCAACAATCCAACCCAACCCTGAGGAACATTGGACTACCCTACAACACAAGGCATTACATCTATTAAATCTCAGGACTGGGTTGGCAGGCATCTGTTTCACGAATTTAACATGGTACGCAGGGTCTCCTGGATAGGGAGCTCAAATAAAAGCGAAAGGGGCGACTGCATAGTTTTGAACTTTGGATCCCCTGAGTTAGTTAGAACAATCCTAGAGAGAGCAGGGACAACACAAATAGGAAGGGAGGGGATATATATTTTCCCCCTGGGTTTTTTCTAGCGCAAGCCCCATATCTCACCCATACATAGATGTAATCGCCCAACTATTCCCCAAAACCAGGAGAGGTATGAATATAATGTCCCGACTTACAACCGCTTTGAACAGGCTTTTTCCAATTTAAACGAACAAGACTGACATCCAATTGAGTTAGTCAGCTAACGGCAAAGAGGGAAGTCTAACAGGGGAAAGCTTAGTACACCGCGCAGTAAATCAAGCAAAGAGAATAAAAGCACAGGAACTTACACTCATACTTTCAGCAACCTCACTAACTGACCACCCTCAGGTAGTGGCTGATTTATGCCCAGCACTATCCACTAATGAAAGAAAACCGAAGATCCCCAGCAATCCAAAAAGGATAATGAATCATTTTGACCACCGCATTTTGAACTGGAATGTCGCAGGCCTCGAATCAAGACTAGTGGATATAGACTGGATGCATATAGTGACTGGGAATGACATTATAATGTTTCAGGAAACTAGGGCTACACAAGAATTACATATAGAGGGGTACCATAGTTTTAGCTTGACAGCACCCAAGCCTGATTTTGGACGTGCTTCCGGTGGCTTAATCATTGGGATTAGGATAGCTGCTGGGAGAAGCACCAGGGTGATACTAATCAATAGTCTAAATATACAGATATTGGAGTACAAAAGACGTGCCACCTTTTATTTGATTAATTTTTATAATAATGATTTTTATTCGGTTCCAAAGAAGAATTTTATAGAGCTTTTTAAAGTTCTATCAGATTTAGATCAGCAACAAGGCACAGATGAGGGCATTGGGATTCTCCTAGGGGGGGACTTCAATGCTAAAATCCTTAAGGAACTTCGGGATCCGGACAAAGGAGGGGATTAGAATTCGATACTTTTGTCAGTGAACACATTCTTTGATCGCCTTATAACGGCTAAAGTTTATGCAACAACCTTTGGAGACCATAATCCCCTGATAGCGGTATTAAGATTAGGACCTCGCCCAGTGTATAGTATTTCTCACTGGGAGAGAGACATTGCCCCCTCAACAGATAATTTAAGATTGAAATGGAGGGGAGTAGATAGCGGTCGAATAGTTGAGGTCCTGATTGAAGAGCATCAGCATTTAATCACCCCATGTATGTCAACAGAAGGAAATTACCTATGGATAATTGAATGTTTCACTAAATTATGTTCTGTAATAAGATCCCTCCTGTCAGAACCACTGCATAGGGTAGATAAAGAACCTAGATGGTTTGACCACAAATGCTCAGAAGCAAATAAAAATGTACGTAAAGTTCTGACCTCCAAGCCCAGGTGCCCTACGGTGGTAAGGACAGCAAGGAGGATGTATAAAATCACAGTTAGAGAACGAAAGGCCACTTTATTGGGGGAGCATTGGGAGGCCTTAGTCGACTCAGCAGCTGGAAAAAATGGGAACTCATTCTGGCCTGCAGTTAGGAACCTGCGTAATATGGGCCAACAACTGACATCAGCTGTACTATCTTGAGCGACTTATGGGAGACCCACTTCTCTAAAATATATGCCGCACCAACACAAGGTAAAGTCTGTTACGTGCAGGGATCTCTTTGTTCCCTACGGATTACGCTGCGGGAGGTGGAAGTGGCAATTAAACAGAGCCTTGGCAACAAGGCACCGGGTCCTGATGGGCTCCCTATAGACATTATAAAGTGGAAACCGGAATTCTGGGCCCCAATTCTGTTGAACATTTTTAACAATCTGCTTCAAGCCCCCATGCCAGAAACTTGGGCAACAAGTACTATCGTCCCAATATACAAGAAGGGGGATAGGTCAGATCCAATTAATTATAGACCAATCTCGCTGCTCGATAATACTTTAAAGATTTTGGGCCGAGTACTTTATAACAGGGTTTTGGAATGGACGGAGGAAAGTGGAATGTTGGACTCCTGCCAGATGGGTTTTAGAGGTAATGTTGGCACAGTCGAGCAATGTTGGAACCTTAATTTGGTTATTGGCAAATATAACATTGCTCGATCGTCCCCTGTTTACTTAGCATTCATGGACTTATCGTCTGCGTTTGATTTAGTTAACAGGTCCAAACTTTGGTCCATCTTGCTGGATCATGGATTTGACGAGCCTCTGGTTCACTTCCTGGCATTTTTACATACCGACCTCAAAGCACGAGTTAGGATTGGCATGGGTGGGGAGACCTCTGGTGCCAGCAGGGTGGGGCGAGTGGTCAGACAGGGGTGCGTTTTTAGCACCCCTGCGTTTTAATATTTATATTAATGGGCTGAGCAACTCCCTAAAGCAGTCCACCTCAGACGTCCCGAAAATTAACAGGAAATTACTACCAGCACTTTTTTACGCAGATGATGCGGTCCTTATGGGCCGTACCCCTAACTCTTTGCGTATGTTGGTCAAAACATTTGTACAGTACATGGATGGTCTGGATCTGCGCATGAATTTCAAAAAATCTTTCATCATGTCATGTGGGCCAGCGAAACGCCAGCTCGATTCCATTTTAGTGGGGACTGATAGATTATATTCTACTTGTTCTTTTCCATATTTAGGGATGGACTTTGCTGCGAACGGCTGGTGGACTGGGCATTTGGCCCACTCCACGAGCAAGTTCTCAAAGGCCATTAACTAAATTCTTAGTCTCCCAGGCCCGAGGAAGATGGGGGCTATTAAAGCCATTTTAAAAAATGTAAAATCGCAATGCGCCCAAGTAGCCACATACGGGGCTGAGGTATGGGGTTTGGCAAGAAATTGCTGCATCCAACAAGAAGAAAATCGCTTCTGTAGGAAACTTTTGGGTGTACCAATTTCTACCTCTGAGTATATTTGCCACAGGGAATTAAATTTGCATTTCATCTGTGATTTCATTGGCACTAGACCAGCGTTATTTTGGCTCTCCGTTTGGAGGATTAAATCGGCCACTCTGACGCAAGAAAGCATAAGTGATTGCCTCAAATGCGAAAAAGGAATGGATATCCCCTGGCTTTCTGGAGTTTACAAGAGTCTATGTAGTGTGAACAGAGGCCAGCTCTTTTTAGAATCGACTAGAGCTGATCCACGTGATAAGAATGAATTAAAAAATGCACTATACACACTTTGTAACCTAGATAGGATAAAAAAGGAATTGAATAAACCGTCAGTTGCGGCATACATGGATAAAATGTTGCATAGGTATCCCTTACCACTATACCTTACCTTGCCAATGACCAACTGGGAAAGAACCCTTTTGTTTCGTCTTAGGGCAGGAACTGTAAGATTTTTATTAAGCTTTCCTCTGGGCCATTGTTCAAACTCGGGCTATAAACCATGCCCTTGTGATGGAATGAGCGCACAAAATGATTTGCACTTCTTTTTTCTTAGAAAATATTACCTAAAATATGTGAAATGGTTTTTAGCTCCGTTCTTTAGGAAACATAGACCGCTCTCCCTGGGGGATTCTTATTATATGCTGTTCTGTCTGGACACTGAAGAAATAGTTTTTCGCACCAGCACTTTTCGGAGACTTGTAACTCTGGTTCGTAAAATGATGTACAATCCTTGATTCGCCGTTTTTATATCAATTGTTTTATAATCGTTACAATTATCTGCTGTCTAGGAATGCCAATCTGTAAAGTTTTCCTTATGATATATATATATATATATATATATATTGTTTTGTAAATGAGATTGCTTTTATGAATTTCTGAAATTCGAATAAAGATTTTGAATTGATTGATTGATAGAGGCACAGGATCAGAAATAGGGTAGTGCATTGGATATGCTTTTTCATGAGAAAAGTAACAGACACACAGATCCAAGTACATGGAAGGTACATAGATGCACAATGGAAGTATGTACATGTAGACCAAAGATGATTTTATTTTTATTTATTATTATTTTTTCTCTCAACAACATAATTATTTTACATGTTTATACAAAGTAATACACAAAGATAGGTACATATCTATAGTGAAATAAAAATGCTTGTATACAGAGGGATTTGCTGTAAATTTCTATTTGTGTATGGTGCTTATGTGGGGAAGAGCCAAATCTTGAGTAGTTTTCTGAAGATAAGGTGGTTGTCGTGAAACTTATGTTGGGGGGTAAAGAGTTCCATAGTTTGGCTGCTTGAACAGAGAAGGATGTGCCACCCATGTTTTTTTTCTTTATGGTGAGATTTTGAGGCGAGATGCACCTTTAGAGCGGAGGTTCCTTTGTTGAATGTCTTTGGTGATTTTATTCCTGATGAAGAGCGGTCCCATTCCATGTATTGCTTTGTGGGTGATACAAAGCATCTTGAACGTGGATCTTCTGGCAACCGGTAACCAATGCAGGGCTTTCAAGGCAGAGGAAATGTGGTCTTGCGGTTTGATATGCAAGAGTAGTCTGGAAGCAGAGTTCTGAATCCGTTGTAGTCTTTTCATGGTTGTTAAAGGAGATCCGTGGTAGAGGCTATTGGCGTAATCGAGTTTGGGCAGAACAAGGGAGATGGTAGCTTGGACCTTGTGTGGAAATCCCAAATGAGGGAAAATTAGTCGCAGCGTTTTTATAGAAGCAAAGCTTGATCTTGCTAGTTTATCCACTTGGGCATTCATCGACAGCTTGGAGTCCTTGGTCATTCCGAGGTTTCTTACTTCCTTTGATACTATAGGCAGTGATTCTGGTTCATCAGGCCATGCCGCAAGCGGGTTGTAATGTTTCCAATAGCCACACGTGAGCATTTCAGTTGTTGAAGCATTCAATTTGAGATGGCTCCTTGTCATCCACTGATCCACGGCTCTGAGACCGCTAAAAGCTTGTGATTTTCCAATGTCTTTGGGGCATTCCAGTTGAAGGAGTATTTGCGTGTCATCTGCATAGTTCTAGCACGTGAGGTGAAATTTATTGATTAGTACTGGTAATGACTTCATGTAGATGTTGAAAAGCATGGGCGAGATGATAGAACCTTGAGGGACCCCTGCTTTTGTGGAGTATGATTTGGACGAGGAAGGTGGGGTATGGATGACAGTTCTGTTTTGAAGGTAGGACGCTATCCAGTCTAAATCAGTTCCCTCAATGCCGGCTTCCTAGAGTCTTTGTTTCAGAGTGTCATGGTCAACCGTATCAAAGGCAGCTGAGAGGTCCAAGAGGAGTAGCGCAGCAACCCCGTTGCGGTGAACTGTATTCTTTAGGTCATCCCAGATGGCAAGAAGTGCAGATTCAGTGCTTCTTCCCGGACAGAATCCTGTTTGGAAGTCTGAAAGTATGTAATTCTCTTCAATGAATTGTGACATCTAGGCGAATGCTGCTCTTTCTATCAGTTTGCCCAGGAACGGTCCATTTGTAATGGGTCTGTAGTTGTCAGGGTTTAGCGGGTCCACGTTTGTTTTCTTCAGTAAAGGGCGTATGTATGACTTTTTGAGTTCTTCTGGAAATATTCCAGTAGTTAAGGAATCGTTTTGATTCTTCTTACTGGAGTGGCAGCAGAGGTTGTTAAAAGAATTGTCTTGAAAGTTTGTGGCGGACAGGGGTCAGAAGGGCTACCGGCAGGCCAGCTTGCTTTGCCAGCTTGCTTTGACCAGGTCCATAAATTCATCGTGTGAGATGTGTTGGAAGGAACGGAGAGGCTTGATTAGAGCATTCTTGGATTGTTGTTTTGTACAAGGGTTAGTGCTGGTGCTTTGTTTCTGTTTGAAGTACGATTCCAATGTGTCTGCTTTGTCCATGTAATGATTTGCCAGTCTGTCTGTGAAATCTTGAGTAACAGGATGAGTTCCTTCTAGGCAATTTGGTTTTCGAAATTCATTGAGAATTTTATCGAATTCTTTATTTGCACATTTAGCGTTCTGAATTCTGTCTGAATAGTACCTTTTCTCAGCTTTTTTGATAGCAGACTTTTATAATCTGTTAATTTTCTGTAGGTGAAGTTTTTCTTGTTTGGCGTTTGTTTTGAGCCAGGTACGTTGCAGCTTTCTAATTTGTTGTTGTATGTCTTTTATTTTTATGTTGTGTGTATGTGTGTGTGTGTGTGTGTGTGTGTGTGTGTGTGTATATATATATATATATATATATATATGTGTGTGTGTGTGTGTTCGAGGATTGTGGGCAGCTGAATTCATATCTTTGCATAGATTGCCGCCTAGTGTTGGGTCCGGATGATTGCACCTTGTTGTCCTGGAAGAGTCTTTGAAGTATCACGAGATAGGTGGCTCCTCCCCTGGACTATAGTGCGCATGGGCATCCTCTCCATCTTCAGATTGTTTTTTCCGCCATTGGGTTCGGATGCTATTCCTTAACTCCAACAAGGGGTGGTGATGGACAGAGTCTCTGAATTAAGCAGAGTACTCTCACCCAGTCAAGAGATCAGGGCTAGATCCAACACCGTTTTTTAGCTCATTGCACCATCCCAGTTTCAGAACCTGGCTGTATGCAAATTAGTCTGTCCCTGGCCCAGTGCATCATGGGAACAGGGCAGACCAGACTACAAAAGCCAATTCTTACACTGGGAAGGAAACAAGCTTCCGGGGACCGGTTTCTGGCATTTCAGCCGTCTTCGGCCCGGCTTGCTTGAATCCTGATGGTGCAATGAGCAAGGGACTCACATCTGAGTATACCCTTCCACGCTTAGGGTGGACAAAATAATTTACAACAAGGGGTGGTGATGGACAGAGTCTCTGAATTAAGCAGAGTACTCTCACCCAGTCAAGAGATCAGGGCTAGATCCAACACCGTTTTTTAGCTCATTGCACCATCCCAGTTTCAGAACCTGGCTGTATGCAAATTAGTCTGTCCCTGGCCCAGTGCATCATGGGAACAGGGCAGACCAGACTACAAAAGCCAATTCTTACACTGGGAAGGAAACAAGCTGTGTTCATCACCACCCCCTTTTCTGAATCGTTTTTGGCCACTATAGGTGTGGCAGGGTATACTCAGACATGAGTCCCTTTCTCACTGCTCCATCAGGATTCAAGCAAGCCGGGCCGAAGAGGCTGAAATGCCAGAAACCGGTCCCCGGTAGCTTGTCTCCTTTCTGGTGAAGAATTGGCTTGGTAGTTTGGTCTGCCCTGTTCCCATGATGCACTGGGCCAGGGACAGACTAATTTGCATATAGCCAGGTTCTGAGCTGGGATGGGGCAGTGAGATAAATAACGGTGATGGATCAAGCCCTGATCTTTGGACTGGGTAAGAGTGGTCTGCTTAATTCAGACACTCTGTTCATCACCACCCCCTTTTCTGAATCGTTTTTGGCCACTATAGGTGTGGCAGGGTATACTCAGACATGAGTCCCTTTCTCACTGCTCCATCAGGATTCAAGCAAGCCGGGCCGAAGAGGCTGAAATGCCAGAAACCGGTCCCCGGTAGCTTGTCTCCTTTCTGGTGAAGAATTGGCTTGGTAGTTTGGTCTGCCCTGTTCCCATGATGCACTGGGCCAGGGACAGACTAATTTGCATATAGCCAGGTTCTGAGCTGGGATGGGGCAGTGAGATAAATAACGGTGATGGATCAAGCCCTGATCTTTGGACTGGGTAAGAGTGGTCTGCTTAATTCAGACACTCTGTTCATCACCACCCCCTTTTCTGAATCGTTTTTGGCCACTATAGGTGTGGCAGGGTATACTCAGACATGAGTCCCTTTCTCACTGCTCCATCAGGATTCAAGCAAGCCGGGCCGAAGAGGCTGAAATGCCAGAAACCGGTCCCCGGTAGCTTGTCTCCTTTCTGGTGAAGAATTGGCTTGGTAGTTTGGTCTGCCCTGTTCCCATGATGCACTGGGCCAGGGACAAACTAATTTGCATATAGCCAGGTTCTGAGCTGGGATGGGGAAGTGAGATAAATAACGGTGATGGATCAAGCCCTGATCTTTGGACTGGGTAAGAGTGGTCTGCTTAATTCAGACACTCTGTTCATCACCACCCCCTTTTCTGAATCGTTTTTGGCCACTATAGGTGTGGCAGGGTATACTCAGACATGAGTCCCTTTCTCACTGCTCCATCAGGATTCAAGCAAGCCGGGCCGAAGAGGCTGAAATGCCAGAAACCGGTCCCCGGTAGCTTGTCTCCTTTCTGGTGAAGAATTAGCTTGGTAGTTTGGTCTGCCCTGTTCCCATGATGCACTGGGCCAGGGACAGACTAATTTGCATATAGCCAGGTTCTGAGCTGGGATGGGGCAGTGAGATAAATAACGGTGATGGATCAAGCCCTGATCTTTCGACTGGGTAAGAGTGGTCTGCTTAATTCAGACACTCTGTTCATCACCACCCCCTTTTCTGAATCGTTTTTGGCCACTATAGGTGTGGCAGGGTATACTCAGACATGAGTCCCTTTCTCACTGCTCCATCAGGATTCAAGCAAGCCGGGCCGAAGAGGCTGAAATGCCAGAAACCGGTCCCCGGTAGCTTGTCTCCTTTCTGGTGAAGAATTGGCTTGGTAGTTTGGTCTGCCCTGTTCCCATGATGCACTGGGCCAGGGACAGACTAATTTGCATATAGCCAGGTTCTGAGCTGGGATGGGGCAGTGAGATAAATAACGGTGATGGATCAAGCCCTGATCTTTGGACTGGGTAAGAGTGGTCTGCTTAATTCAGACACTCTGTTCATCACCACCCCCTTTTCTGAATCATTCCTTAACTCCAACTTCGGAACCGAAAGTTTTCAACTTTCCAAGACCAAAAGGCCTTCTACCTCGACGGTATTTGTTCTCGTTTGGTACCCCTCCACTAGAAATTACTTTCCATCTCGATCCGGTTGTCGACGCGGGCCGTTGGGCTTTTTCGGCGCCACGTGGGCCTGCTGCCGATGGAAAGGACCCCGTTTAAAAAGTGCCCACAATGTCACTCCAAATTCCCACATACTGATAGGCACTTGTTGCATACTGTATGTTTATCACCCGAGCACAACGAGGAAAACCGCCCAGCCTGTGCTCAGTTCCGGTCGAAGAAAACTATCCGGAGCCGAAGAGCTGCTAGACAAGAGATGCAGCGGCATGCACCGGAACCGGAGACAGTTTTCGAAGACGAACATGACCTCCTAGAAGCGGCCGACTTCGATCTAGAAATTGTCACCGTAGAGGACCAGTCGGACTCCGATGACCAGATCACACCGGGGTAAACTGTGAGTACCAAGCCCCCAACCCCGCTTTCACCACAAGACAAGGCTACGGTCGAAGCATCACCTAAAGGCCTTAGCCGAGATCGACAGACTCCTTCAGAGGCCCCGCCTGCCGGCTCGGCTCCGAAGACTAAACCCAAGCCTTCTGATACCCCTGGAACGAGCAATACTATTCCCAAAAAGACCGTACAACTTAAATCGGTTGTCGAGCCGAAGAAGCTCGTTGATAAAAAAGGACGTTGAAACAAAAAAGGACAGTCGACCCCAAAAAGACAGTCGACCCCAAAAAGAGTGTCGATCCACAAAAACCAGATCGCACTAAAAAGACTATCGACCCGAAGAACGTCGTCGAGCAGACAAAAAGCTCGAGCCGAAAAAGGTCAAGAGATGCAGCGGCAAGCACCGGAACCGGAGAACATCTTCGATGACGAACACGACCTCCCGGAAGCGGCGGACTTGGATCTAGAAATAGTCACCGTTGAGGACCAGTAGCACTCCGATGACCAGATCACACCGGGGCAAAAAGTGAGTACTCCGCCCCCAAGCCCGCTTATCCCAAAAGAAAAGGCTCCGGTCGAAGCATCACCTAAAGGCCTTAGCCGAGATCGACAAACTCCTTCAGAAGCCCCGCCGCTCGGCTCCGAAGCGTAAAACCAAGCCTTCTGATAGACAGGGCCTGAGCAACACTCTCCCCAAAAAGGTTGTCGGCCCGAAAAACATTGTCGAACCGAAGGTCGTCAAACCGAGAAAAGTTGTCGAACCAAAGGTTGTCGAACCAAAGAAGGTTCTCGAACCAAAGAAGGTCAGCCAACCCAAAAAGGTTTTCGAGCCAGAAGCTATCGAACCGAAAAAGAGCTCCGAGCCTAAAAAGGTCGTCGATCCAAAGAGAATACTCGACCCAAAGAAAACCGTAGAGCCTAAAAAGAGTGTCGGTCAACAAAAACAAGATCGCACTACAAAGCCCGCCGACACGCAAAAAACGGTCGACTCGAGCAAAAACATCGAGCCAAAAAAGGTAATAGAACATAAAAAACAAACACCCAAAGGTATCGAACCAAAGAATACGGTCGATTCAAAACAGGTCGTCGCTCGAAAGAAGGTCGCCGAACCAAAAAAGACTGTAAAAGCAACAAAGGACGTCGACAATGACAAAGTCGTCGAACCGAAAAAGGTCTCCGACCCTAAAGCAGCAGTCGAACCGGAAAGAGCTCCACGACCAAAGGCCCTCAAGCCAAAAAGTCATGGACTAGTCACTAAGCCAAAAACATCGGCGCCACGGACAGTTGAGGAAGAACTCTTCCATCCTGATCCAGTGAGTGAGGAGCAATCTAAACTGTATATAGACCCTGAAACAGGACACGTTACAGTTTACCGCCGGAAAAAGAGACCATTGGACACGGACACTCCTTCCTCTGGTCCTCTAAAGAGAAAAGACTTTGGGACATCTCCCTTAAGACCTTTCACTCCTCCTCCTTTCTTTCCTAAAATGCCTTTTGTGCCTTACTCTCCTACACATTCACAGTATGATGAGGAAGATAACATGGGGGAAGATCCTCAGGGTCATTTTGATGCACATGATGACCCATGGGATGACCAGAATGATCCACAGCCCATCCCAGACACCTCCACATACCCTACAAAGCCGTCGCCTACTGACGACACCATTCTTTTTAACCAATTGCTAGATAGGGCAGCAAAATACCACAGTGTGGACATGCACACTGACCCAATGGAAGAGAATTTTCTATTTGACACCTTTCCTACTTCTGAGAAAAAGGTTAGGACACTTCCTATGTTAAAAGGGGGAACTTAAACACGCGCCAGACATATTTAAAGATCCAGCCAGAGCAAGTGTACTCAATCTCAAAATTGAGAAGAAATATAAGGCAGCCCCTTCAGACCCTACCTATATTAAATCCCAGTTGTCTTTAGACTCACTAGTAGTAGCAAACGCTCGAAAAAGAGCCAACTCACAAACAACAGGAGATTCTCCCCCTCCTGACAAAGAGTCTAAGATATTAGAAGCCTCAGGCAAAAGGGTAGCCTCACAGGCTGCAAATTCATGGAGGATTGCGAACACACAGGCTCTATTAGCACGCTATGATAGAGCGCATTACGACCAACTTGAAGGTTTGCTGCAACATTTACCAGAACCTTTTAAAGCTCAGGCTAATGACCTCATACAGGAAGGCAAATTTATAACTAATGCTTCCATTAAATGTGCGCTTGACGCAGCTGATACAGCAGCCAGGTCCATCAATATTAGCGTATTACTACGCAGGCATACGTGGCTACGCATCTCTGGTTTTAAGAACGAGGAGCAATCCACAATCCTCAACCAACCAGTTAACCAAGATTTCCTGTTTGGTCCTGCACCAGACACCATCTTAGACAAAATGAAAAAAGATACAGAACCTGCTAAGTCTATGGGCGCACTTCAGTTTCAACAACATAGAGGTTCCTTTCGTCGCTCCTCCTACAGAGGCTCCGCAAGAGGCAACACATCACAGACTTCCTCTACATTCAAAAGTAACACCCAGAGTAGCTTTAATAAAGGCTCCAACAGAGGAGGTTATAAGGGAAACAATAACAAAGGCAGGGGACGTGGGGGCAATAACGCCAGAGCCTCCACTGCCACCAAACAGTGACTTGATCCCACTCCCTCCAGACCACCCAACACCGGTCAGAGGCAGAATAAAACAATTCCTACCAGTCTGGAACGCCATTACCACAGACAGGTGGGTGAGACAAATTATCCAGTATGGTTACTGTCTGGAACTCACTTCTACTCCACCCAACATACCACCCAAACAGCGTCCTATGTCCAAAGAACACATCACACTGTTACAAGAGGTCGCGTCCATGCTAAAAAAGGGAGCCATAGAACCAGTCCCTTTTCAACACCAAGGAACAGGAGTATACTCTCTATACTTCCTAATTCCCCAAAAAGATGGGTCCCTCAGACCCATATTTGACCTCAGGCCGCTAAATCAATACATACACTCAGAGCATTTCCATATGATTACTCTACAGCAAGTACTCCCGTTACTCCAGCAAGGCGACTTCCTTACCACATTAGACCTCAAAGATGCATACCTTCACATACCTATACTTCCAGCTCACAGAAAATACCTCCGGTTCACAATAGAAGGTCAACATTATCAATTCAAAGTTCTCCCCTTCGGGTAACTACAGCCCCAAGAGTTTTCACAAAATGCCTAGCGGTAGTAGCAGCACACCTCAGAAGGCAACACATCCACGTGTTTCCATACCTCGACGATTGGCTCATAAAGTCCAACTCGTACGCGGAATGTGCAAGCCATACGTCTCAGACACTCCAGCTGCTACACAGTCTGGGGTTTTCCATAAATTATCCAAAATCACATCTACAGCCCTCCCACATACAGCAATATCTGGGAGCTACAATAGATACCTCCGTAGCAAAGGCATATCCAAATCTTGCCAGGATAGCCAATATGCAGACTCTCTATCAAAAGTTTCAGGCACAACACTCTTTACCAGCTCGAGTGTTCATGCAGCTCATAGGCATGATGGCCTCCTACATATTCATTGTCCCTCATACCCGACTTCAAATGCCCCCATTGCAGGAATGCCTAGCACGGCAGTGGAACCAAGCTCAAGGACAGTTAAAACACCTAGTGTAGGTGGACAGTCGCGCTTACAATTCTCTGCAGTGGTGGAACCCACAAAACCTTTCCAAGGGGCGACTGTTCCAAGAGCCGGTTCCACAAGTAGTACTAACAGCAGATGCATCACTGACAGGTTGGGGAGCCCACCTACTTCAATACACAGTCCAGCGGCTCTGGACAATCAAACAAAAGACACTGCACATCAACCACTTAGAGTTGCTAGCAGTATTTCTAGCACTGAAAGCATTCCAGAAATACTTGTACAACAAAGCTGTGTTGATCCGGATGGACAACATTACAGCCATGTATTACATACAGAAGCAAGGAGGGACACACTCTCCACAGCTGTTTAACCTAGCACTGAACATATGGAGATGGGCAATTCCAAAGAACATTTTTTTTCTAGCAGAACACGTGCCAGGGAAAGACAATCAAATAGCAGATCAGTTAAGCAGGCACAGCCAACAGCTACACGAAAGGGAGTTTCATCCTCAGGTTCTCAAACCATTCTTCCAAAAATGGGGGCATCCAGAGATAGACCTGTTTGCCACAAACGAAAACTCAAAATGCCAGTACTTTGCCGCCAGATTCCCACATCCGTTGTCACAGGGCAATGCGATATGGATGAACTGGTCAAACAGATTTGCGTACGCTTTTCCACCAGCCCCACTGATTCCGCTGGTGGCACGTAAACTACGCCAGCAATCACTCACAATGATCCTGGTTGCTCCCACATGGGCAAGACAACCATGGTACACAACGTTCCTAGAACTTTCAGTAGTTTCCCACCTGAAAAGTGCGCCTCTCGCCACATCTTTTAACTCAGAACCATGGAGAAATCAGGCACCCAGATCCCAATCAGATGAACCTAGCGATCTGGCGCCTGAAGTCTTAGAGTTCGGGTACCTTAATCTGCCTCCTGAGTGCATGAACATTATCAAGGAGGCAAGGCGCCCAACTACTAGAGCATGCTATGCAGCTAAATGGAAAAGATTTGTAATTTATTGCAAAAATAACCAAATCAATCCTTTAGATGCTTCCATCCCAAACATTATCTGTTACCTATTGCATCTTCAAAGATGCAATCTAGCATACTCTTCCATAAGGCTACATCTTGCCGCTATGGCAGAATACCTCCAAAACAGACACCACATGTCCTTGTTTAGAGTACCTCCAATCAAAGCTTTTATGGAAGGACTCAAAAGGATAATCCCTCCAAAGCACCCACCTTCACCAGTCTGGAACTTAAATATAGTACTTACCAGACTTATGGGACCTCTGTTTGAACCACTACATTCATGTGAATTACAATTTCTAACTTGGAAGGTGGCATTTTTGATTGCCATTACCTCCCTCAGAAGAGTGAGTGAGCTACAGGCATTAACTATTCAAGAGCCTCTCATGCAAATACACAACAATAAGGTAGTGCTTCGTACTAACCCTAAGTTTATGCCAAAAGTTATATCCACTTTCCATATCAATCAGTCCATAGAATTGCCAGTTTTCTTCCAAAACCCAAAGTCAGTGGCTGAGAGAGCCCTACACACACTAGATGTAAAAAGGGCTTTGCTATATTACGTTGACAGAACCAAATCATTCAGGAAAACAAAGCAACTATTTGTTGCTTTTGCACCGCAACATAAGGGAAATCCCATTTCAAAATCAGGAATAGCCAGATGGATAGTTAAATGCATTCAAATATGCTACCAAAAAGCTAAACGCACTCTAACAGTTCCCCCAAAAGCACACTCAAAGCGTAAAATGGGTGCATCCATGGCATTCCTAGGAAACATTCCCCTTGAAGACGTATGTAAAGCAGCTACATGGTCTACCATACACACTTTCACTAAACACTACTGGGTAGATGTGCAAGCAAAGCAGCAAGCTGCTGTAGGCCAGGCTGTCCTTAAAACTCTTTTTCAAACTGCTGCAGTTGGTACAGGTGACCACCGCTAGAGGAGATACTGCTATACAGTCTATGCACAGATATGAATTCAGCAGCCCATATGCCTCGAACGGAATATGCTACTAACCAGTATGCATCTGTTCTTGACATGTAGTTGCTGACATTCATATCGCCCACCCTCCTCCCCGGTGCCTGTCAGAGCTGCAGTACATTTCTACATACATTTACATGGTCATCTATTACTTTTCTATACTCCATCTTTGCCACAGTGGCAAAAACAATCTGAGGATGGAGAAGATGCCAATGCGCACTGTAGTCAAGGTGAGGAGTCAACTATCTTGTGATACTTCGAAGACTCTTCCAAGACAACAAAGTGCAATCATCCGGACCCAACACTAGGCGGCGATCTATGCACAGATATGAATGTCAGCAGCCCTACATGCCAAGAACAGGTGTATACTGGTAAGTAGCATATTCCATGTGTGTGTATATATATGTATGTGTGTGTGTGTGTGTGTATGTATATATATATATATATATATATATTCACTCAAAAACTATAAGTTTTAGTGGTGTTATAGTTAGCTGGACATTTTACTCGTACAAAACCAATGAAATTGCTCCTATATAGTTAGTTGTACTAACTATATTTCGCGCACCCGCAATCCACTGCTGATGATGTCACATATTAGATCATTCATGACATGGTCAGTGACATCACTGATGACATCTCAAATGACATCACTGATGACATCTCATTTGGCATCACTGATGACATCATCCAGTGAATGTGGTTTGCTTCGTTATTTAAATAGGCATTATATATATAGCAATTTACATTGAAGAATGAGTGGATATATATAAATAAATATTTGGATGGAGGATTTAGTAGCAGTGTAATTGACTGTTTACTTGACCAATTTATAATGTCTCAATAAATATAGTGGATAGTGACTAAACTGTGTGAATATCTGTATCACTTTGTCAGTTGTTGTGTAAACTGATTCTACAGTTGGTTACTAGCTATGTGAAAGTCTATATTAGTTATTGATTAGTTAACTGAGTATTTGTATGGGAGTGTGAAAGTGTGTGTGGTTCGGTGGGGGGTGTGTGACTGTCCAAAGATGTGTGAATAGTTGATTCAGTAGATATATGAAGTTAAAACTACATGTTCTAACAGTTTGGGTGAGGGAATCTCTTTGAGTGTGGTGATGAGCAAATATATTTCTCAACGGTACAGGTCCAACAAACTAGAAAACTAAAAGGCAGTGTATGTGTCAGTTGTCGTATATAAATAAGTATACATAAGACACAATGATTGTGTGAGTGACTGTATGGATAACTGTATACTTGTAATAATGATTTTATAATTCACTAAGTATGACTCACTATCTAAATGAATAGAAGAAGTGGTGTTTGTATAAGTGTTTTGCTAAGTAAATATGTAAGTATGATCCATTGTTTGCATAAGTGAGTAGGATGACTTCATATTTGAATAGGATGCGTGCTGTTGTTTAATGTCGATATAGATGTATAAGTATTTTTGATAGTGTTCTATTGTTCATTGACAGCATGTATGAGTGAATCCATAGGTAAGTGATTAGATGTGTGTATACATCTATGAATCACTGAGTGGATTTTTAGATACTTGTATTGCTGTGACAATGGATTTAAATATGATACTCTGTATTTTACAAACAGTGATGAAAAATTGTAATAGTGTATGAAAAGTTGTATGTGATTGTCACGTGGATGATGTCATCAGTGATGTCATTTGAGATATCAGTGATGTCACTGACCATGTCATGAATGATCTAATATGTGACATCATCAGCAGTGGATTGCGTGTGCGCGAAATATAGTTAGTACAACTAACTATATAGGAGCAATTTAATTGGTTTTGTATGAGTAAAATGTCCAGCTAACTATAACACCACTAAAACCTATAGTTTTTTGAGTGAATTTCAAAGGTTTTTTAAAAACTAATTCCTAACTACATAACTCCTGAAACCTATGGTTTTTTCAGTGAATTTCAAAGGTTTTTTTAAATGCTAATTCCTAACTATATAAGGCCTGAAACCTATGTTTTTTTCAGTGAATTTCAAAGGTTTTTTAAATGCTAATTCCTAACTATATAAGGCCTGAAACCTATGGTTTTTTCAGTGTTTTTTAAAAAACAATTGATTTGTTAACTGGCTTATTAAGTGTATCTTAGTGAATACATATATTAGCGAGTAATGTTTAAATATTTAAATATATGCATGAGTGATGTAATATGTGACGTCATCAGCAGTGCATTGCAGACGTGCAAGTTATAGTGAGTCCAACTAACTATAACGTGGGAATTTCAATGGTTTTATGCGAGTACAATTTCCAGCTAACTATAACTGGTGTGAAACCTATGGTTTTTTCAGTGAATTTCAAAGGTTTTTTAAATGCTAATTCCTAACTATAACTGGTGTGTAACCTATGGTTTTTTCAGTGAATATATATATATATATATATATATATATATATATATATATATATATATATATATATATATATATATATAATATAAAATTTCTATGGCAAAATGAAACCCCTCCTTTTGTTCCTTTTCAAATTAAATGTATTAAGTGTTACCACTTTATTCCAATCAAGATGACTTCAGGTGTGCCATACTTTTGTCATAAGTAAGACTGTTAGCGTTCTAGTTCTTTAGAACACTCTGGGACATTCTGTCATTGGGCTATAGTTGGGCAACATCTGGCTGATATTTGGGCTACATTTGGGCTCTTTTGTCTCTGGTGGCCATCTTGGGAGACTGCATATCAGAATTTTTTTAATGAAATATAAGAGGATTTGAGAAGTCACTCAAAATGTGCCCTAATTTTTCTTTCTTAAGCACTAATCATAATTTCTATGGCAAAATGAACCCCCTCATTTTGTTCCTTTGCAAATTAAATGTTTTAAGTGTTAACACTTTATTCCAATCAAGATGACTTCAGGTTTGCCATACTTTTGTCATAAGTAAGACTGTTAGCGCTCTAGTTGTTCTTTAGAACACTCTGGGGCAAAAACAAAAAAAACAAAAATCGCGGGGTACGCGCACCGTGCGTGTAGGGTATGCGTACCGTGCGCGTACCCCGCGATTTAAAGGGGGTCCTTCTGGGACCCCCTGAGAAGGGCTAGGGGGTCAGGGGGTCTCAACCCTGCCCCCTTTTCGCGTTTTCCACTCTTGTTT